>NW_027269970.1:184374-262729 GCF_030848805.1 Temnothorax longispinosus | reverse complement strand
TCCAATGTAATACCTCGCAAAGCCATGTAATCAGACATCTTCTTGTTTCGAAACTCAGTCCCATTGTCGGATCTCACTGTCTTTATTCTGCAACCAAATCTGTTAAAGACCAATTGTTCGAATTCTTTGAATTTCTCGAACGTATCATCCTTATGACGCAGAAAATATACTTGACGGAAGCTTGAACAGTCATCTTTCAAGAGAAGAAAATATTTACATCCGCCGATAGATGCTTCTGACATTGGGTCGCAGAGGTCGGCATGTATAAACTTACCTACCTCGGTTTTCCTTGTGCGTTCCTTTGGTTTGAAGGGCAATCGGTGCTGTTTCCCGAATTGACAGCTCTCGCAGAAAAAGTTATTGATGTGTGATAGCGAGACTCCATTCACCAATCCTTTATTTACCATCTCACACAATGTTCGACAATTGATGTGGCCCAAGCGCCGATGCCATGTCTCAAGGTTATTAAGTGAGGTTAAATTTACCTCTGTACCTTCGATTACCTTAAACATCATTCTAAATAGATTGTTTTCCTGTTTCATACCGCAAGCCATCAGTATATTATTTCGATAAACTCTTACGTCGTTGGCCTCTTTAAAACGCAACCTACATATAATATTCGCTGTACTCCGGTCGAAAAAAGGTTCTTACGCAATGACGGAATGTATAGAACGTCCTCTAGTTTACGATTAAGCTATTCATTATTGACTAATCTTTTGATCAGAATGATTCCGCGACCTCTTACTTCGCAAGTTGAATGGTCTCCTAAGCTAACGGTTTCCCTATAGGATTCATTTAAATCAATAAACCATTCGCGACGAAAACTCATGTGCTTTGAAGCACCGCTATCTAAAAGCCACACATCTTTTACATCAGAATTTAAAATTCGAGTTGAGCAATTAAATTCTAAAGTCAAGAACGCTTCTAAATTTGCGGAATTATCGCCATTCGTTTTTTGTTTCGCTTTCTCATTATCTTTATTATTTTTCGAATCATCGCGTTTCTTAAAACAATTTCGAGCGATATGACCTTTCTTACTACAATAATGGCAAGTAAAATCTTTGAATTTCTTACTTTTACCTGACGCCTTTTCGTTACCTCGATGTTTTCGCAACGCATTTTCTCGGGAGGCTATGTTTCCATCCTGTACCTTGATTGTCGCTAACGCGTTGGTGGCTTCGTCCATGGCGGTGAGTCGATTCTCTTCTTTTATTAGACGTTCGGTAAGGATATCTTTCCTCTGATCCCGTTCCTGAACGCTATCCCAGGCAGTCACCAGCGCGTTGAATTTTGATGGGAGGGTCCCCAGAATCTTGGTGATGATCGTGACCTCAGACATCTCCTCTCCGACGTCCTTCAGTTGTCGTGCCATATTTTCGATCTTGGCAACGTGCTGCGCAACGGAGTCGGTGGCCGCCATTTTGTACTCGTGAAATTTGGTCATGAGCGTGAGCTTGTTGGAAGCACTTTTCTGTTCATGTATGGTGCTAAGTTTTGACCACATTTCGGCAGCTGTTTCACAAGTAATGAGGCATTCGAGTTGTGAATACTCCATAGACGACGATAGGATGCACATGGCCTTCGCATTTTTCGTGCACCATGCCGTAAACATGTTGTCTGTTGGCTCGGGTTTTACCATCGTACCTTCTGTGATTTCGAGAAGGCCGTTTGCGACGAGAACAGTCCGGAGCTGGAATTTCCATAGCTGGAAATTCGATCCATCGAATTTCGTGATGTTTCGTAGGTCGACGTTTTCGGACATTTCGGACAGAGCACTTGATTCAGAGCGCGAGAACACGTCAGAGAGCAACGAACGCTAATCTTCCTCGTCTTCATTCGACTAACATTCGACAATAAATCGTAGCGCCGGATCGTATCCGAGTCCTTTATTTGTATTCGACGTATTTATGAAATTGCGGTTCTGAGGAAGGCCAAGTATGGCCGAAACGTAAACCATTTTGTTTGTAATTCGTAATTTAAATATATAAATTTTATACACCCATTATTGCTCGAAATTTGGCCTTTTTTAATTGTCTTTGCTGTTTGCTTCATCGAACGTAATTTTTTCGTTATTTGTTAATATACGCTGGCCTGACAATGCGTGCGAATGTCCTTCCATATAGATTTCATATTTATAATTTTAATTTTATTAGTCGTAACTTTGGTGAACGGACTTCTTTTGTTTTAAAGGATTGGATAGATTTAAACTACAAAATTATTAGGAACAAAGCTAAATTACAATTTCTATTACGCTGTAAAAATCACCATGTCTTTCCATCGCATCTTATACATATGTTCAGGAATAATTTGCGAGTATCTCACTACAAATCCGTGCGAAGAATCGAGAGGTTAGTGCACGTTCTTAGAACGGACAGTTTAAAAATCGAGATATTTGATTCTCACAGATGTTTGGATGACCTTAAAAGAAAGCTATTATCCTGTTCTCGTTTTCTTTATAATTGTTTACCTATAAATATTTGGCAACCGATTATTTCACATCACGCTAGAGCGTTTGAAAATTTTAAATATAAATTAACATCCTTACACGAAAAGAAACTCGAGTGGTTGTTAGAATCGGAGAAAATGAAATTCTATAATAAAATTAAACCTATTGAATTCTCGTGCAATGATGCAGAGATTGGAAAGGAGAAAATTAACAATATTAAATTTGATCTTTCTGATTCTGGTTCGGATATCAATATTTCCATTAAGCCAATTCAATTTTTGAATAACTTTACTAATCCGCTAAATGTTGTTAACAACAAATGGTTCATGAATTTGTCTCATGTTAATATTCCCACCGAAATCTCATCGTTGTTACAGCTCGGTGATAATTTTAGTTTACCGTTTTTTATTAATAAGAAGAAAGCCATACATGAGTTTATTAAAGATTTGGAAAGTAATGGAAGTAAACATACGATTGACAACCAAATTAGAATTCATAACGTGGCGATACCTCAGTTCTCCAGATTCTTACAAAAAAGACCACACACTACACCGATCGATCGTAGTCTCATTGCAAGGTATAATTACGCGATTCAATTCCAAAAAAACAACCCGGAGGTTATCTTTACAAGGGCTGATAAAGGTAATGTCACTGTAGCATTAAACCAGTACATGAGTACATTCAAAAAATGGAAATGATGCTCAGTGACAAAGATACCTACGAAGTGATTAAAAGAAATCCGTCAGCCAGAATTGAAAGAGAATTAAATGCGCTAATTAAAGAATGGTTGCAGAAAGAATATATCTCTAAGAAAGAATATTTCTTCCTGCACTCCAGCGATTCTACACTTCCCAAAGCTTATGGTCTTCCAAAAATTCATAAAAAGAATTGTCCTTTTAGAATAATAGTTTCTTCGATTAACACGGCCTTATATAATCTCGCATCGTATTTGCAGAAAATTCTAGCTGATAGTATACCAAAACCTAAGAGCCACGTAAACAATAGTTTTGAATTGTGCACTGACCTATCGAAGATAAGATTGCAGAAGTCTGAGATTCTCGTTTCTTTGGACGTCGTGTCCTTGTTCACTAACGTTCCTTCCGAGTTGGTTGTGGAGGGCATAAAAAAGAGGTGGAAGTATATAAAAACCAAGACGGGGTTAACTCGTGCGGAGTTTATCACTGCTGTAAAATTTGTTTTGACTTCTACCTTTTTCACATTTAACAATGTCATCTACAAACAGACGTTTGGTTCTCCAATGGGCTCCCCTTTGTCTCCGACAGTGGCTGACATTGTCATGGAGGATTTAGAAGAAAGGGTTCTGGGCGCATTGGATATCCGACCGTCGTTTTATAGACGCTATGTGGATGATATTGTTATGAAGATTCCTAGGAATAGCGTTCAGGATGTTTTGGATCACTTTAATAATTATCACGACAGACTTAAATTCACAATTGAGTACGAAGTTAACCGCCAACTTAGCTTTCTGGATTTATTGTTAATCGTTAAAAATGACACAATTATAACAGATTGGTTTCATAAAGAAACTTTTTCTGGGAGGCTATTGTCCTTCTATTCGAATCATCCTATTCAACACAAAATAGGAACAATTTATAGTATGGTCGACCGAGCAATTATATTGTCTCATCCTAGTTTTTACAACAAAAACTTAATATTTGTCATTAATGTATTGCTTGGAAATGGGTATCCCATCGATTTATTATTCTCGCATATCAATAAAAGACTGAGGAAACTTCAATCTATTAAGAACAATAATATAGACGATGAGTCTGAACGTTCGCAAAAAGTGAAAAGTTTTATTGTTATGCCTTATTTAAAAGATACTTCTGAAATTATCACCTCAGCGGTCAACAAATCAGAAAATTCCGTGGAATACCGTATTCTAAACAAATTAAACAACATCATAAAAGTCCAGAAAGATAAGAGCGCTCAATCGTCGAAGAATAATGTTATTTATAAAATCTGTTGTAAGAATTGTAATGCCTCTTACGTCGGCCAAACCAAGAGGCAACTACGTACTAGAATAAAAGAACATCAAGCTAATATTAGATTAGATGCGTCCAAGCATTCGGTAGTTTCAGAGCACATTACCAAATTTAATCATGCTTTCGACTGGGACAATGTGGAAGTCTTAGAGGTGGAGCATAATTATAAAAAAAGATTGACGGCAGAAATGATACACATCAAAGAGCAGCCGAACGGCATAAATTCAAACAAAGACACAGAATTATTACACGAGGCTTATTTTGATGTGTTGAGGCTGTTGTCATAAATAAACATACTAATAACAATTATTACTGGTTACTCTGCCCTTGCGATGTGAACGTTTTCTCAGTCGTCTGCGATCTTTAACTACGAACACCCGCTCCTGATTGACGATGGAAAGAATTCGCTTGCGTTCCGTTGCTCTGCCCTTGCGATGGGAATGTTTCCTCGGTCGTCTGCGATATTTAACTACGAACACTCGCTCCTAATTGACGATGGAAAGAATTCTCTTGCGTTCCGGTGGTACCAACCGCTTATGTAAGTCCACTTTTACGAGTCAAACTCAAATATTAAATTCGCGTGTTCCTACGGAATTTCAAAATTTGATTCAGTTGCCACTAAGAGGGTCTGGCGACAACGGCTTTCGTTCGCACCAACCTCAGGGACACACATAAGCATTGCAACGTAATGGACGACCGATTTAGCGTTAAATTTGACTAACATTCGACAATAAATCGTAGCGCCGGATCGTATCCGAGTCCTTTATTTGTATTCGACGTATTTATGAAATTGCGGTTCTGAGGAAGGCCAAGTATGGCCGAAACGTAAACCATTTTGTTTGTAATTCGTAATTTAAATATATAAATTTTATACACCCATTATTGCTCGAAATTTGGCCTTTTTTAATTGTCTTTGCTTCCTCGTCTTGTTTAAGGACGATGCTCAGGGAGATGGCGGGCTTCGCTTCAGCTCTTCACAAAACAAGTAAGAGTTCCTCAGTTCGCTTTTTAGACCGTTCAGTGGCGTTATCCTGGGCCCATAACCTGTTGAGGAACCGCAGGTCGGGAGATGCAGTATGAACAGGTCTTCTTTGCAAACGATAGTCTTTATTATATCACGCTCGACAATAGTTGTGTGTGCTCTGCGTCGCGTACAATATGTATCTGAGGATCGACACGATCGAGAGTATCGAGAGCGCGGCGCTGGGTAGCCGGAAGAGGCACGCCGCCTGGTGTCGGCTAGTGACCTAATGTGTATGCGCCACACGTGGAAGTGCGGCGTCGGAACGCTAGTTACAATCTACCGCGCGCGCAACATAAACTTAGTATTAGAGGTAGAAAACGCGAAAAAAACAAAAGTAATCTGAATTCATCTTAGGAAAGATGCATTACCCCAACATATGTTCTCATACATTTTAAGAGCAAACCAATTTTCTTTGGACTGAGGTATTTGATTTGAATCTTTCGTCACTTTATGAGAGATACAACTGTTTTTGAAATCAATGTTCATATTTTACTTTGTTTTATTTAATCTGGATGGAATCAGTTGCTGGCGTCAGACTCCCTTTTTCTACATTCCTTAACTATTACAATCTTATTTTGTTGATTTTACAATTTTTTTCATATTTTAACTCATACTTTAAACATTATAAAATGTACTACAGCTCTATACTTTAAGTTTATTTAATTGTTTTGTTCCAGCTTGCTTAGTTTGTGCGTCTCTTATCTGGAGCTGAACCCGTGCCCTAAGTGTAAAACTAATTCGAATGTGATAAAATTGAGTTTTCTAGTTGTATGTAAGATTAGACGGCAGGTTAAAGAATCTTCAGCAGTGTTTGCTGGAATCACTGAGAGTGATTTGCAGTTTTTAGATAACGAAGTAGATTTATCAACTTCTTTTCATTTTCCAGAAGATGACTTACTTTCAGGAAACTTAAATAATGATAAAGATAACCAACAGAATAACCTTCTAAATATTTCTAACCAACAGGATAATAATTCAAATAATTGTGACGAGCTTTGTTTGTCAAATTATGGGCTAAGCAATGCTGAAATAATAACGATATGGAAATTGATAATATTAATGAAGAGAGCGTGATTCGTGTCAGGCGTGATTTATTTGATAGAAGCAGCAGCTCTGAAACTTCCAGCTCTAGCACAAATGAGGAGAGTGATGCAGAGGATCAGACCGAGACTATATATGGCTCAGAAACTGCGCTTATGGAATGTGCAGTACAACATAACATTAGATGCTTGTAGAGCATTGCTGAAAATCCTCCACCTCTTACACATCCTGAATTGCCTTTAGATCCAAGAACACTTAATTGCACTCCCAGAGAAACAGTAGTTCAAAATCTAAAAAATGGTTCATATGTCCATGTTGGTTTGATAGATGGATTACAGAAACGTACAAGGGAAAGTGGCTTAAAAATTGATGGCAATATGCGTATAGGAATAGATACAAATATTGATGGGATAAATATGTCAAAGAGTACAATTACAGATATCTGGCCAATATTATGTCGTTCTTTGGAGTTAAAAGATAGCAGGCCATTTGTGATAGGGTTTTTGTTGGTACTGGCAAACCTAACCCTCTTGAGGACTACCTGCATTCATTTGTAGAGGAGTATTTGCAGATATTAAATGACGGCTTGACTGTTGGTAAAGACAAGTATGACATTTATATTAGATGTTTTATATGTGATGCACCTGCTAGACAATATGTGAAATGTATTGTGGGGCATACATCTTATAACGGTTGTGAAAGGTATAGGCAATCAAGGGATTACAATTTTAACAGAATATGCTATGCTACCAGAATTATTGGGCACAGATCAGACGAGGACTTTATCCATCAGTCCGACCCAGAACATCATAATGGGGTTTTACCTCTCCTAAAAATAAATTAAAAAATTGTTTCTCAGTTTGTTATTGATCCATTCCATTTAGTTCTTGAAGGTGTAGTAAAAAAGTTCTTAAATTTTGTTTTAAAGGGCACAAAATCAGGAATTCGAGTAAGAGGTGAAAGCGTTCTTGAGATCTCTCGGAGACTGGTAGAGTTGCGAAAACACATTCCAGTGGAATTTGCCCGCAAACCAGTTGAATTGGAGCAATTAGGAAAATGGAAGGAAACCCAGTTCAGGTTTTTCCTGCTCTATGCAGGGTGTGTAGTATTGAACGACGTTGTGGATGATACCCTCTACAAATTATTTTTAATGCTCTAAATAGCAATTATGATATTTTCTGTATAGAAATTTATTGATGATGAAAATTATTTTTTATTTGCCAAAGATCTTATAACTCAGTTAAGAGGTATTTGAAGAGAAATTTTGTGTGTACAATGTTCACGGATTGTTGCATCTCCCTGAAGATGTGGAAAGGTATGGAGAAATCTCAAATTTAAGTGCATTCCCGTTTGAAAGCTATTTGGGAATATTCAAACAGATGCTAAGATTTCCAACCAAGCCAACCCAACAACTGTTGCGTAGGCTAGCTGAAAGAAATTTTTTGAATGATGTTTCTCAGAGGGCAGCTGATTTCCAGTCTCATCTGAAACCTAAGAATGCTGTGCATGGCACCAACAATTATGAGAAATTGACATCATCTCTGTTCACTTTAAGTTCAGTTCACAAGCGAGATAGCTATTTCCAGTATAAAGGAGGTGTTGTCTCTGTGCGCTCTATCCAAAAGTTGGAAACTGGTGATGTTGTGATCATTGCCAATATTTGTGATACAAACAACAATTTTTTGACTATCCATGCAAGTCTAGTTACTTTGGAATTTATAATCTGGGTGATATGAAGTGGACTCAAACAAATGTTGTCATCCCAGTTGATGCAGTAACAACCAAGTATGTTGTTCTACCTTACAAGAATTATAATATTGCCATCCCACTACTGCATTCATTTTAAATAAAGTCACAGATTACGTTATATTTCTCTCTCTCTCTCTCTCTCTCTCTCTCTCTCTCTCTCCCCCCCCACTTTTTTCTTCTCCTGTTGGTTGTGTGGCGCTAATGTTTGCTTTGTCAACAATAAAACGTATCTTCCCATGATTTATTTTGTGAAAGTCGCACGTAGAAGAATAATACCTTGTCATATGATCAATCTTGTTCGTAAAATGTAACAGACAGAATCATGGCTTTACAGACCAGGAGTAACTGCAATACTTGAATTAATATTTTTTTCATTACTTTATCTGTGCTGTCTATATATATGGTTGTATGGTTCTAACTTCTCTCAGCCTTACATATTTTGAAGGTGATCGAAATACTTGAGATTATTATTATTAGTACGCAGATCAAGATATCTTATATTTAAATTATTTTTCAACGAGATAATAATATCAGGTCACCACTGCATCGACTATCATTTTTCTTGATTTTGTTTTGTATAACTTTTTCTGCTCTCTTTGGTATATATGGTGTTATTTTATTTTTAATTAAGTGATGCACATACTTTTATAATTTTTTTTATTAATAATGTCATCTGCTGGAAGTTTGCTTGTTGTTTCTTATATTTATAAAACTGGCATGCAAATGTTGAGAAGAATATTTGATATTGTTGGTTATCTCATACTGAAATGAATGTGTGCTCCTTCTTGAGGTGATAATTCCTCCTTCATGTTTATATTTCTTTAGAAAAGAAGTATGCAATTGCGGACCTTGAGGTTAGAGTCCTATATTATAAGAGAAGCGCCAACTTTACTCCCGCCACCCGCCATCTTGTTCCCAACTCGTCCTCCTGTAGCGGCTGTAGCGCCTGTTTGTTATGACTAGGTTATGGCGGCTCTGCGTTGAAATTGGAGTAACGGTTACATAGGCTGTGTTTTCTTTTAATAATGTAGCGTCTTTTTGTTTTTATTGTAATGCGAACTTCGAAAACGGTAAAGTGTATATGTGAAGTGAAATAAATTTATGGTCAACACTCCTCTGTAATTATTTAAATCAGCAAATCAGTCCTGGAATTTTTGGTTTAGGAAAAAAGCAGGAGAAAATCATAATATTTTTCTTCAGTCAATTTATAGAGTGTATTGCTTACATATCACAGTAGAATAATACTTAGTACAGCATAAATATACAGTATACAGCCAATTAGAAATCAACTTTGTACTAGAGTAAAGTATGCCTTTCAACTAAAAGCATTCAACTATAAGAAAATACATAAATACATTTGAATGAGACACAAAAACAAGTAAAAAAAAGTTCAACATGTGTTCAGCGACAGCCATACAGATATACATAAAAATAACTTATAAAATAAAAAATAACTCATAAAATAAAAATAACTTATTAATTGCAGTTGACAGGCAGAGGAGCTAATTTATTGCACAGCCGCATGCATGGCCATTGTCTTACTGCTGAAACAATACTCTTTAACTATAGCAGCTCGATCAGCATTTTCCTTCAAAGTGCACATTTTCAAACGCATAGTGTAGAATTGATATAGAATTTTCTTTGTGATATCATGGCTTGAGGGAATGTTGGTGCCCTCCCACACACACTGCAGTTGTTCAGCCATAAATTTGGCTATATCATAATTTTCTACATTAATGAGGAGATTTCTTGTTTCTCTAAATGATACTTCAGCCTTTATTATAGCACGGAAACATTCGTCAGATACAGAATACAGGGCATTCTCAGTGTACTTCCGGAGCTCAACAACATGACCATAAGGATGGCAACCATCACCCTCCCACAGGACAGACTGAAAGCATGCATCACAAACCGTCATATTCATTTTTTTTATGCTGTGAATGACCGTGCCAGCCACGTCGTATATAACAGGCCATTCCCACTCATCAATAAGATGCATGTGTTCATCAGACAGCAGAGGGACGTGAATACTTGAAACCTCCATGAGCCCATTGACTTCCTGGGTAGAGAGTCTTGTAGCAGCCATTTTTTTGGAGAAAGCCAAGAAATCTTTCCTCACTCGCTCTTCCTCTTTCTCTGACAAATCAGTCATAGTTAGAACTTTTATTTGCTGACACAGTTGAGTAAGAGTTATAACCTATTATCTTTTAAGTTCAGAGCATTTGGAGTTGGGAGGCGGAATCTCAAAAGCGAGAAGAGACTCTCAAGGCAATCTTGAGTGAATCTCCCAGTCAAAAGAAAAATGTAGCCCCGTTTCTGTAAGAAGTAATTTTGAAGCAGAAGTATTGCTGTACTTGCTATCACAACAGCAGCTTGGACGGGCTTCCATCTACCCAACTCACCGACTTTCATGTGTTGAAACACATATGCAGTTTTCCTGATGTGATCTAAAGCTGCCTGGTATGCCTCATGGTCCCTTAAGGGCTAACTTCTTTCCACGGTTTGTCATTAAATCTAACCAACGGTTGACCAACCCGACTCAATATGGCGTTGTTCTGTAAGTTTCCTTTTCTTTATGTAAAGAAAAAAGAGTAAGACCAACTTCAGTCCGTCTGCAGAACACTGCTCTGCTCGTACTTGTCTTCATTTTGGCAAAATTGTTGGTACAGTGAAGGTTCTTCTCTTTCAGTCTAAAGGCAATTTTGAGCTCAAATGCCTTCCACATACCTCTATTGTCGGAACCCATATCACTTATAACACAGCAAACCCTAAGCCCAATACCTTCTGCCTTCTTCAGAATTTGCAGAACTATTGATTGCATAGCTTTTCCTGTTGCATTTTCCACCTCAATCAATTCTTCATCTACTTTACGTGTAAAGTAATATGCAACTGGAAATTTCCAGCGGAGGAAACAACCTGCAAGCAAGAACACTAATGCTTTTCTAGCAAGTCCAGAATGGGTAAGAAAAGTGCATTTGCCAATTATTTTCTTCAGTTTTGTATCATACACCTCACCTTTTTTAATTGCAATTTCATCCATAACTAATATACAGTCCTTGTCAGGGTCTGGCATACATGGGACTTTACACTGCATCATGTCAAATACCTCATCTATAATATCACTATCAAATCTGAAGTTCTTAACTTTATTTTGCAAGGAGCATATAGATGGGAATATCGGATAAGCTTTAACAAAGTCACTGTATGCACGAGTCTCCATTTTCATCTTATAGATTAAACCTTCACGAACAGATGCTGAGCTCCACTTCATACCTCGAGTACTTCTTCCAGTTAAACCCCTTATCTGATCCTTGCGCAACCTAGTCTGAAGAGCAATATGACTATTTATATTCTTTTCTTGGCATCTTTTGAGATCCCTGTTTGCAATCTTCTGAAGTTTTTTCATATTCAAGTATATAATATACAGCTTAGAGTTGACTGCCTGCAGAAGATTCAATTTTTGCTGCAACTTCTGAAAGGCTTCTTCTTTGCTGCGGATATTCTCTTTCAGCATTTCTATGTCACTTGCAGTATCAGGTTTGTCATGAATACCATTCAGAGTCTTTCCAGCATCACAACCAACGTTTGCATCGCTTGCAAAGCTAGACACACTCGGACTCTCACAAGAAAAAAGAGATTCTGATTCCACAATTTCACATGGCGCAACAGGAGGAGGCGAGTTTCCACCACTATTCACAGCCAATGTATGATCACAGCATTCATTGCTATTTGTAAGGGGCATACCCCACAACTCGCTGCACTCTCGTCATTACCTACACCAGAGTCACCACATATTATAGAAGTGGTATCCGATGGATCAGCTAAGGAACCCATAGACTCATCCATACCAACAATACTGACATTTCCGATATCTTGGAAAGTTTTATGTCTGAAACCAGAATATGGGTGGTCACCTCGTCCTATCCTCTGTTTAGAGTCACACAAAGGAGTGGAGGAGTAGAGGTGGTCCGAATGTGAAGCCTGATGCTTAGAAGGTCTGCGGGAGGTTTTATTCGGAATACTGTTCTCGTAGAAAGAAGTTGGGACAGCCGAGATGCGCAACTTCCGCGAACCGTCCATTCTTGGCACCTCCCACTGGTCCCCGTCAAAGTGAGTCTGTACATCAGAAATGCATAAGCCATATAAGATGTCTGAAAAAGGGCCATAATAGTTAATGACCTTAAATGTCCACCCACCTCACACAGAGAACTCTTTAAGTGTGGGTTCCAGTTGGGATTACATAAAACGCGGCGTATAACTTCGATCCATATTTCTCTTTGATCTTTCTCCTTGGGGATAGAGAAGAGGGTGATTCCTTGCCCATCCCGACTTTTGCAGTTCGGGGTACAACAACGACGTACCATCTGCAAAATTCAGACACGTATATATATTCATGAACTGCAGTGGCAAAGATATTTTGCCAAATTGACATTACGTTTAACCACTAATCGATTTTTCTCAATTTCAAACGTTAATGCAAAACACTTGATACAGTATATTAACTAAAGGATAAAGAAATAAATCTTATGTTATTTGTCAGGTTTTCTCACAAATGTAGGAAACACTTTAATACTCACTTTTCTTGTAGAATTCTTCTGTCCGATTCTGTCATATCGCTCACTTAATACCGCAAATCTCCCGCCAGACCACAGTTTAAATACCATGCATGGGAACGACATGGCGGATCCCGTCGATCAATCAGAAAAGGCGGCACAGATCGCGCTTCTTTCTATATATAGGACTCTACTTGAGGTTACTCTTGGTGACGAGAAGTATTTGGATGTGTGCGTAATAGCGCACAATTGGATGAATGAAGACGGAGAAAATTGTCTTTATCCTACTTATTTAGCCCCTAATAAACAAGGCATTGCGGCCAAGAAATGCATGGAGCCCACTGCAAAATTCAACACATATCCGGTTACTATTCGTGCTTGGTTTGGTAAGATAACTTCTCTCATTGTTCTTTTTCTACTTGTGTGAAAATGACAAGATAATGTACTATTCTTGTTTATCTGTGTAAGTTCTGTCTTATTCCTCGGCTATTTACTTCTTTAATCATGAACACTGACACCTTTTATTCTTACTTCTATAATGACATATGAGGAAGCAAGGGGAAAGCTGGAACGGGCTGTTGAGAAAACTGATCTAGAATCTAATGCAGAGAAAGATAAGACAAATCGAGGTCTTCGTAAGATAAAACTGTTGTGAGCGCACAACGAATAATAGATTAAGTATCGCACTTGGCAACTCCGAGTTGCCTCCTATCGGTAACTTGACCCTAGCGACGAGGACCGCTGACGCGAAGACCTGCCTAAGTCCGGGAATGACCAAATATGGTCATCCCGGACATCACCCGCCTGTTAGACTTTGACCACGGTGCCAAAATTGCTGACAACAAAGTCAGCAACAGCAACGAGCGGATAAAGAACCCGCTTTTCCGACGAGTGGCGGGCAGTCGGTCGTCAGCTAGTAACGAGACGAGAATCGTGCGTCCTACACGAAAGTATTTTCTGTTACACGAGTACCGGGATCAGCAGAGAGGAAACCGCATTAAATTTGTAAAAGGGAAATATATTTTACTCATTTATACATAGCGATTTATTTGTTCTCCGACCCGAAGTCCTAAAAGAACCTTGTGCCGGCACATCCCATCCTTGAGGCACAACAACTGGTGGCAGCGGTGGGATTTCGGAAAATCGGAGAACGTTTCCCCGCGAGTGTTCTCGCCGCGAGTGTTCGCCTAAAATCAAAGAGCGAAACAGTGAAAGTGGTGAAAACCAGCCCTGACGGAAGCACCCGGTAGCAGCCCGATCCAGAGGAAGGAAGCACCCGGTAGCAGCTCGCTCCAGAAGAAGGAAGCCCCAGTAGCAGCCCGCCCCAGCAGAAGAAAGCGCCCGGTAGCGGCTCAGCGACACCGGAGAAGGCGCGACCTACCACAACGAAGGCTCGCCAGCCCCGCGGCCAAGCCACGCAGCAACGGTCAATGACCAGCGCAGTAGCAAACAACATGCGACTATCAATGTAAGTCGAAAATAATTGTAACATGTCTAACTGTAAGACGAAATAAAGCGGTAATTGTTAGAGGACAGCGACACGTCCTGCCGAGCGAAAATCGAGCCCGTGATTCTTAGATGTCGGATAGTGAATCGCGAGAATGCTCTGCCCGAAATCCGTCGTGGTTACATAGGGCCGAGAGTGCGCCCGCGCGAAGGACAACGCGAGTCAGCCCAATAGGCCCTGTTCGTATCGTGGAAGTAGCCGTTCGCGACATCGCAGAAAGCGTGCGACGTAGTCTAGAATATTCGAATGACAACCCGCCGGTATTAGACCCCAACATCGTGCTAGAGCAAGAATTCGCTTTCTTAGACAACAGTCTTTTACTCAGAAATAATCACGGACCTCGCGATACCGCCGCTAACGAAAGGAATAACGCGAATAATAGCGAAAACGACAGTGACGTACTGCGACTGGACCCCACAACAAGTGACGCACGTTCCAGTATACCGACCGATCACTCCGAGAGAGAAGAATTTTTATTGACGTCGTATGATAGCGACGTGTTCGATCCAAACGGAGAGAATTATACGCCCCTGGGCGAAAGAATGAACCAGTGGGGAGAAGCGGCATACGCGAGCACGTCCCGCGAGGGCGTCAACGACCCGCCGATAACGCCAGAACAGGTGGACGCAGAGATAAACCGCCTGAGGACGGGAGCCCACCGGACGCTCGTGAACCCGGAGCCCGCGCGAACATGCCCGGGCACGCAAGACTCCATTCTCGGCGAACTATTAGACGAGATACGCGCAATACAAAATCGCTTGCAGAGATTAGAGACCACGAATTACGAACGCGAAGACAACAGAGTCCGACGTGACTTCAGTAACGGTCCACTCGATGTAACTTACGGACGAACGTTGGAAGACGTTAGAAACCAACACGGTCCAGTAAATACGTACATTAAATTAAAAGAAGCCCGCGACATAATTCCGGAAATCGACGGAACTTCGCGCAGTCAAGTTTAAAAATTCTTAAACGCAAGCACTTATGCGATGAACGAAATTAATCCTGCTGATGAAAAATCGTTGTTAAAGGCTATACTCTGCACAAAACTAACGGGAAAAGCCATGTACAATTTCCAAACGCGAGACATACACTCTTTCGCGCAATTGAAACAGGAAATAGAAATGTGTTACTTGGCAAAACGTAGCACCACGCACATTCAGCAAGAATTTAATATGCTCCGGCAGAAGCCAGGCGAAAGCGCGAGAGACTACGGACTCCGGGTAGACAAATTATCAATGGAACTATACCAATCTATGATTGAAGGCCGTGGACATTCCTCAGAGCAACGAAAAGCAATCTTAGACACAATACAGAAACTAGCGTTAGAAAATTTCCTTCTAGGACTTCGAGAAGACATTCAAACTATCGTGCGATCACGAAATTACGCTAACCTCACCGCGGCAATTTTAGGCGCTACGTCCGAGGAAAAATTAAAAGGACCCTCTCAGCGCGCGACCTATAACACAGACCGAAGTAAAAATAGCCAAGAGCAAACCCGATAAGCTCGAAGTGTCGGAATTAAATGCCATAAATGCGGAAAGCTAGGTCACATCGGACAAGAATGCCGTACTAGCCGATACGCCACTAGATATTCTCTCCCGAGAGCCGAAAAGCCCAGCGAAATAAACACCGTTGAAAAATATTGCTCACACTGCAAGAAAGAAGGGCACCAAAGAGAGGACTGCTGGACGCTTAAACGGACGACCCGAGAAAAAACGAGCTCACCCCTCTAAATATAATCCGCGGGAAAGGAAACAAGTAAATACGACCGAAAAGAGCCAAGGAAATAAGGCACGGGAATTAGACGAGGAAACGTCATGTAGCGACAGCAGTAGCAGCAGCCGCAGCAGCGGTAGCGACAAACAAGAGAGACGAAGAAAGCATAAGACGCGACGCGCGCGCGAATACCGAGTAGCTCATGTGACAGGTAAAGCAGATAAGAATTCTAATCTAGACCTTTTCATTCTCCCAATGCGAGAAGCAACTAATGGAAAACTGAATTTCTTGCTTGACTCCGGGGCCGCCGTCACCTTCATTAAGGTAGGAAAATTAAAGGACGAGACCAAAATACGAGAAAAGAAGATAGCACTGACCGGCGTAACCGGACATCAAATCTACACCCTCGGGAAAATACAAGCATCAATACTAATAGGCAAAGAAATAATACGGCATACAATGTACGTAGTACGAGACGATTTCCCGATGGACTACGAGGGCATCCTGGGAATAGATTTCCTGAAGAAACATCAAGCCGTACCCAATCACGCTGAAAATCGATAAAAAATCGGTACCGCGACATTTAAATTACAGCCGTACCGAAAGTTTACCTTACCACCGCGTAGCGAAACAATAATATCCGCGATAACCAATACAAATAAAGTAGGTATCGTAAGGGGCGAAGAGGTACTTCCGGGAGTATTTATCGGTAATTGCATGGTAAAACCGATAGATTTTATCTGCCCAATAAGCATAGTAAATATTACGGAAAAGCCCGTCGAAATTATCACGCTGCACGTAACTCTAGAAGAGGCATCGGCAACCGACACGGCCGATATACTCACGTTACAGCCGACAGAAGAGCGCGAATCCATCACGGAGAGACGCGAAAAAGTACGCAGTAAACTAAGAACGGAGCATCTAAATAACGAGGAAAGAAAAACGTTAGAGCAGATATGCGATGATTTCTGTGACATATTTCATTTAGAGAACGACAAACTAACGTGCATCCCCGCGGTGAAACATGAGATCCCGACGCGTACCGATAGCGCGCCGGTGAACGTCCGGCCTTATCGCTTGCCGGAGAAACATAAGGAAGAAATAAACCGACAAATTAACAAGATGCTAGAGGATGGAATTATCCGCCCTAGCACGAGTCCGTGGAATTCCCCAATACTAGTAGTACCAAAAAAACCTGACGCTTCAGGAAAAGTAAAACTTCGAATCGTTATAGACTTCCGCAAGCTCAACTTCCTTACAATAGGAGACTCATT
The DNA here is from genome assembly GCF_030848805.1 of Temnothorax longispinosus. Lineage (NCBI taxonomy): Eukaryota > Metazoa > Arthropoda > Insecta > Hymenoptera > Formicidae > Temnothorax > Temnothorax longispinosus. The sequence continues at coordinate 245,410 of NW_027269970.1, read as the reverse complement.
TCCATTGCCAAATATCGCAGAAATACATGATAAACTAGGAAAGGCAAAATATTTTACAACATTAAATCTCGCATCCGGGTACCATCAGATACCGATGCAAGAGGAAGATAAAAGGAAGACAGCCTTTTCCACGCCAAATGAACACTACGAGTTTAACCGAATGCCTTTCGGGTTAAAAAACGCGCCAAGAACCTTTCAACGAGCTATATTAGCAGCACTAATGGGGCTAGAAGGTATCAAATGTCTTGTTTACCTCGACGATATCATAATCTACGGAGCGACCTTGGCCAAACACAACAGACACCTCATTGAAGTACTACAAAGATTACGAAAATATCGTTTCAAACTTCAACCGGATAAGTGCGCAAAGAAGTATTATATTTAGGGCATATTATTTCGGAAAACGGAATACTACCAGCCTGTCAGACCCTGACAACATACAAGCAGTAATAAGTTATAAAACTTCTAAACGAGCAAAGGATGTCCAAACTTTCCTTGGACTCGCTGGATACTATCGAAATCGACAATTTTTCTAAAATCGCAAAACCGTTAACAAAATTATTAAGAAAGGGGGAAAAATTTATTTGGACAACCGAACAACAAATAGCTTTCGAAACTATTGGAAATATAATCAGGGACGACTTGAAATGTGGTGAGATGAGCAGGGAACACAACAATCTTGGTCTTTGTACACTGTTTGCACAAGCTCGCGCACAAGCCTGAACTCTAGAATTAGATGAGGAAGGAACAAATAATAAGAATTCGTTTATTGAGAGAGAGATTGCATTTAATAAATTTAAGTATTGTGAAATGACTCGAATGGGCAGAACTAGACAAAGAATACCAACATTCGTTGCATAGGAGAAGGGAAACTGCCCGAAAACCTTCCCAGTATTCGCGAACAGGTTATTACATAGATTATATAACATATAATGAATATACAACAAATGCACAAAATACGCAAAGGAAACAAATCAATAATTATTATAGTACAGTCCTTTCCTGGTATTGATGACGAAATAAAAGTTGAATTCACTGATGCTTTTCCTCGATATAGAATCAGGTTAATCATAAAGGAAATATTTATAGTACGTAATCTCAGAGTTTCTATTGACGTAGTCAAAATAAAAGGGAGCATGTAATTTCAGGAGAGGACTGTTCAACAAATAAATCAAATCAATCAGAATATAAGTTCAGTTCAAACATAATTGAAATAGTTATTGAATTAATGTATCAATCTTTGAGTTCTGAATATCAATTAATTTTCATTAGCCTTTTACAATTTATCATATATCAAAATTTGCTCTAGAACAAAGAATTCTCTTTCAACAAAATCATGTATTCAATACAAAAAGGATAAAGTATAAGCATTTCTCAATATATATTATTCATAGGCCTTATCGTTTGGATCGACACATTAATTCATATTAGCATAAACGAAATATTTGATCAGTCAGAATTCACAAAATACTTAGTAGAATAATTATCAAGTCCATGAGAAATAATTCGCAGAATACTTATGAGAATAATCATCAAATCAATGAGAAACAAGTCGCAAAATACTTAGTAGAACAATTATTAAATCAAGGAGAAACAATTCTTATAGAAACGCACGGAAATGAATAATCAGTAGTTTGATAATCACGCAAGAGACGATTTTTATGTTTCGCAAGAAACGCAGTTTCATTTAATACTTCTTACGAGTAAGTGTAAAGAATGTTCGCAAAGTAACATAATGAACAATAAGAACATTGTCTGATTAATGATAAAGGAACAATCGTACAAATAAGAAATAATGTCTTTCTTTTACTTATCACGAAAATGGTTGCAACCGCACAATTAATGATTTTACTTTAGACTGAGCTCAGTATAATAATAAGACTCGAGATAACTTTTTTACCGTCCTGTTCAAAAAAAGTGAGGAAGCTTTCCTCTTACTTGCTCTCGTGATCTCTGAGAGGATTGATGATCTCTCTCGTAACGGTAGACGAATGTCTAACGTTCCCTCTCTGTAACGGTAGACGAAAGTCTAACGTTTCCACTAAAGTATATTTAAACAGGTTACCTTTCATAGACGATAACATCTCCTCGAATGTTCACACAATGAATATATATACATAAAAGGCTCAATCCTTCTCTCTTTCGTATATTCATGACTTCGAAAGGGCTCGTGATTCCTGTAGACAAGACTCTCTCGTACGTTGCAGCAAATGGCTTCCTTCCTTTGTTCCATGTGCCGGCATGGCTCGCCGGGACGGATATCCCTGGATTCCTCTCGGTGACGATCGCAGAGTAACGAATATCTCGTTGAGTAAAATATTTAAAGTAATTAATTACAATACGAAACACGTAGAGATAATTCACAACTTAATGACTCGAGAATAAAAGTATGACGCAATTCTATCGAACTTAGCAACAGTGCACGAAGCATCGTGCACGAGATCTGGGAAACGAATGGCTCGCTCGCCCGGGCTGCACGCCCCTCCCGATATCCTTACGCAAGCGCGCGGGAAGCCCGCGCTCGACCGTTCTCGAGCGCCTGGGTTACTACGCGGTCGGATCTATTTTTCGCATACATATCCAAACGTACCGACCTACCACTATACGAACGCTTGGTTGCCGCACTTATACAATCTCTCTCTCTTTCTATTTACACGTTGATTTCAAACAGTACACTCTGAATACTGTCTTTATTATATATAAGTATATCACACTCTGTAACTTAAACCGTAACCAACACGTCTGAACACGACGGTGATCGAGGCTCTTGTGAGCACCACTGATGCCCGCACGCACGCGTGGCGCGCCGAGTCGCGCCGCCAACCGGGAGCTGCCCTCTAGAAGGGCGGGAACTTATTGCTCGTTCAAAGTCTTCTCCCAACACTCCCTCCCTTTGTGCGAGCGATCCACGGGTCCTCTCTAAGTTTCCTCTTTATCTGAAACATAACAAGAATTAGTTATCGACTAAAATTAATCTCTAAGTTTGTTTAAACTCTATATTCATTATTTTATCTCTCAGATACACAAATGCTTCTAGAGGTAAAGGTTTTGTCATAATGTCTGCCAAATTCTCTTTGGTCTTAATCCATTCGACTTTTACCTTCCCTTAATCAACACACTGCTTGATAAAATCTCCATGAGTGTCATCCATATGTTTTCTGTTTCCAGTTTCTTCTTTTTCTTCTAAGTTTTTCTTTATTTCCTCTTCGTCATCAAACATTTTAAGTTTGTGACTTCTATCCTTCTTAGTGCAGTTTCTTGCTGCTCTGTTGTCATGACTCTATAAATTTTCTCGTGCTTGGATACCAGAGTATATAGTATATATCCAGTGTCAGTATATCCCACCAACACACCAATAGCTGTCTTGTCGAATTTCGACGTAGGCTTTGGTACTCTTGTATATCCAATGCATCCGAATTTCTTTATTTGTTCAAAATGACAACTTGTTTCTGATGAAAACTTCTTCAACGGGATCTCGTACTCTAAAGTCTTATGTGGAGATCTGTTGTACGCATGCACAGCAGCGTCAACTGCCAACTCCCACATACTCTTTAGTAATCCCGAGTCGATATATGTTCTTACTTTCTCTTTCAACGTTCTGTTGAACCTTTCTGCAACTTCATTGTGTTCTGGAGTGTACGGTGATGCAAATATGGCTTTTATCTTTTCTCTTTTTAATACCTCTTTAAAAGCACCTCCCGTAAATTCCTTGTCTTGATCTGACTTTGCATAGCATAGCTTTTCTTCTTTTCCTAGTAGATTTCTGGCGGATATAAGATATTTCTCTAGAGCCTCTCCCGATTCATCTTTTCTCTTCAGAGAGTAGGCTTTTGCTAATCTAGAATAGTCATCTATAAAAGTGATTATAAACCTCTTTTGTCCTGGATAGGATGTAGGTTTTATTGGACCCATGATGTCCGTATGTATTACCTGTAGTGGTCTCTGTGCTCTGTTTCTGTTTTCTTTAAACGGCAGTTTTGCCATCTTTGCCATTATACATACTTCACACTCTAATATGGAGTTATCAAACTTTACATTCTCTAATCTCTTTTCTAGTTTTTGTAATTGTTTTAGATAGTTTAACGATGCATGACCTAATCTAACATGCCTTAACATCGCCTCATTTATTTTCTCTAGTTTCTTTACTTTTTCAATTACTGAGTTTTCACACATTTCTTCTATATTCTCTATTGTCTGTATATCCTCCAACTTAATGACTTGCTCGAGTTCAGCATTGTTGTGTTCTATATTTTCGTTTTTGTTCACATTTGTAAGCTCTCCTTCATTCTCCCTCCCAATCGCAGAGCCAACATTATCTCTCTCATCTCACTCTCCCTCCGAAATTGATAATTCATTGGTCTGAATGTTTGCTTGCGATTGTTCAGGAAGCTCACTATGTGGAACAATTTTTGCTCTACATCTGTAAATTTCTTTAAAAACTATTTTATTTGTCAGTTTATTGTAAACTTTAAACACTTTATCATCTAAATAAATACTGAACCCTGCATCAGCCAACTTTCTTAGATATAGTAAATTTTTGGATACTTTCTTTGCTGCAATTACATTTGTTAATTTAATGACTCTCTTTTCTTTTTCATTCGTTATTAGCGTAAGATCTCCTTTACCATCTATTGAAATGTTTGCAAGCTCATTTTTATTCGCGCATTTAATAACTCTATCTTTACATTTTTCAAACTTTGACAGAATAAAATTCTTATTCACAATATGATCCGTAGCACCCGAATCTGCAGTAAAATTGACTACCTCTTTTGAACTATCTCTATCTTCTATTAATTTAACCATGTATTATTTACCTTCTTCTGATTCTCCTTCATTTGCTGTTTTCGTTGATATAGGTTTCTCAGCTGGTTGTATCTTGGTTATTTTCCTTTTGTTATCTACTCTTTTTGTGCCTTTTTGCACAAATCTACCCTTTTTCTTTATGTTTTTATTAACAGTTTTATTTAAATACCTTTTTCCTCTAGCTCTGTTCGCCTGAGCTTCGGTACTCGGACAATTATCACCCTTGTGACCTCGTATCTCCTGGCAGTAGTAACAAAACCAGGCACCAAATTCTATTAGTGGACAGTCCTTCGCCATATGACCCATTCGGTTGCATCTGTAGCATTTCACTTGTTTCATGTTCTCTTCTGCAGCAGCCCTCTGTACCCTGACTTCGGGTTTCTCTAATTTTTCTCTTTTCTCGTTTTTAGTCTCTGCTTCTAACTGCATCATAAAAGACTTTATTTCATCTATGTTCATTTCTTTAAGATTAGTTTGTCTTCTAATTAAATCTACATTCCTCAGCTCTGGTACATTAATTGACACAGCCTGATAAAGTGCAGATCTAATCTCTTGTTCTGCGAGGGGTACCGCATCTTCACATGATTCATATTCTCTAATTATTGAATCGAAGCGTTCACAAAAATCACTTACTTTTTCGTCTTTTCTCATTTTAATTTGATAGAGTTTAGCTCGTACCGATGCATGAGTAACGTTTACTTCACTCTTTTTATATCCTCTCAATTTCTTCAAAATTTCTTTCGGATCTTTTTCATGTAGAATCCTTTTATGATAGTTTTCATCTAAATGATTGATTATTATATCTCTAACTAGACTTTTTCTCTTAGCAACTATTAGTTCGGAGAGATTTTCTGGACTTTCAATGTTTGAATCTATTACGTCTAACAACTAGTTATTCATTAACTCAGATTTTAAATAATCCATCCAAAGATCAAAGTTGGATCTTTGCGTCAGCTTATATTCTCTTCTAATATGCAACCTTTGACTGTTCAATTCCAATTCTATAGCTCTTTTCATTGTCTCTAAACTCCTATCTTTTTCGGCTGAACAGACTGTTATTTCATTTAATTTTCTCTTTTTAGACTCTACCTCTAGTTCTTTAACCGTTTGTTTACTGTTTTCTACTGAACTTTGGGTATCTTTATTGCTTACCTCTAAACGTCTAAGTTTAACTTTTTCTTTCTCTAAGTTTAAACGGGAGACTTCCACCATATTCTCCATCATCTCGGTGGCCTTCGTCATTATTTTATCCAGCATTTGCATCGAATTGTCCATTTTCGCGACCAATTTTTCTTGCTTTTCATATAATATTTTGGTTCCAATTGGCAGTACTGGACGGTTCTCTTCCCATGCTTTGGTCACATCTATATTCTCTCTGACTTTAGGCAAGTTCTTTTTCGGGATTGCACCTCTTCTTTCCATCTCCTTTTTATCTTTTGCTTCTATACGGAATTTTGAAATTACTATTTTTATTTTCTCTGAATGCATATATATATTATTCTTCTGGACTACTTTATTTTCAAAAAAAATACTCTCTTACCTCTATCTTTTCTTACTGTCTCCTCGTTTTTATTTTTTGCTTCTCTATCTATTACCGTGATAAAGCTGCTATTGCTGTCGTAGTCGACCAGCGCATCTTGGCCTTCTTCTTCCATCTATATCGGGATTTAAATATCAATTGAACATTAGCATTCCTCTTTTGACAAGATAAACCAACATTCGTATTGACAAATAATAATTTACAATTTCTATCACTAGATCTCTTTCAGCGATAAAAATTTAATGCTTATGAGGCTATATAGAACGCACTGCAATTCACAATAACCCCAAAGCGAGAAAACCACGCGCCTCTGCAGGGCTATCCGCACGCGCACATCACTGTCCGTTGCGATCCCCAGCACTGCTGAAAAGATCTATGGGAGCTCGGGTTGATCACGCACACGCACGGGGCCCTTACAAATTTACGCGGCTTCCCTAAACAGTAATCAAGCTACACCGCACAGCAAGTCATGCTCAATTACCGACCCGATACATATCGATTTCAAAAAAAATAAACTCATATAGAGTCATATAGAGTTTTTATACATACGCATACACATACATATACATGTATCGCAATCTAGCCATCTAGCATACGCATACATTTACATGTATCGTAATCTAGCCATCTAGCATCGATGCCATGTTGTTAGTCGAAATCGATTATGTGTTTGTGCGCGCCCAGCAACAAGTTCTGCGCGCCAAAAACAATGACTCTCGCCGTCTACGATCGGACTTCCGCGCGCCAAAAATTCCGCGCGCCAAAAGAAATGACTCTCGCCGTTCACGATCGGACTTGCACGCGCACATCGCCGACTTGCTACCAAGCGGCATTTTTCTATCTCTTTTTCCTTCATCATTCTCTACTTCTTTATTACACTTTACACATCTATTCTCTAATTCTCTTATTACCATTATTACCTCTATTTCTATTTCTCGAGAAAAATGGCAAAAACATCTATCTCCTTGTAACAGTATTTATCGAACGAACATTCTTATTAACTGAGAATTCTCTCGTTTTGCTCGTCAGCAACGAGGAATATTATTTACTTACCCTCTAATCTTCTAGATGCTTCTATCTCTTTCTATGCCCTTCGCCGGCGTCTCACACACTTCGTATATACACTTTCGTGCTATGTTCCTCACGCAGGGGAATCGTGCCCTGGGCCCATAACCTATTGGAAATATAATCAGGGACGACTTGAAATGTGGTGAGATGAGCAGGGAACACAACAATCTTGGTTTTTGTACACTCTGAATATTGTTTTTATTATATATAAGTATATCACACTCTGTAACTTAAACCGTAACCAACACGTCTGAACACGACGGTGATCGAGACTCTTGTGAGCACCACTGATGCCCGCACGCACGCGTGGCGCGCCGAGTCGCGCCGCCAACCGGGAGCTGCCCTCTAGAAGGGCGGGAACTTATTGCTCGTTCAAAGTCTTCTCCCAACAGAAACATTAAAAGAAAAATTAACCACGGCATCCATATTAAATTATCCCGATTTTACTCAGAAGTTCTTAGTAACTACAGACGCATCCGATTATGCAATCGGAGCCGTATTATCTCAAGGGACAGTAGGACAAGACAGACCGATAGCATATGCCAGTAGGGTATTAAATAACGCAGAGCAAAATTATAATACGACGGAAAAAGAATTGTTAGCTATCGTATGGGCCGTAAAACATTTCAGACCTTACGTGTATGAAACGAAATTTAAGATAATTACTGATCATAGACCATTAATATGGTTATTTAACGTAAAAGACCCCGGCTCCAGATTAATTAGATGGAGACTTAAACTAGAAGAGTACGATTACGAGATCGTCCACAAGGCAGGCAAAATAAATGCGAACGCTGACGCACTGAGTCGAAACCCGATAGTAGGGGACTCGCAAATAAACAACGTTCATCAAGAAGAAAGACCGAGCGAATACTCGGAAGAAGATAAACTGCAACTATTACACGAGTATCAGGACTCACCTATGGGAGGACACCAGGGAGTCACAAGAACTTTAAATCGAATCCGACTAACTCACAATTGGAATGGAATTACTAAAGATGTCGAAGATTATATAAATAAATGTGAATACTGCCAAAAGAATAAATTAAGCAAAAAAACTAAAATGCCTTTATCTATTACGGATACCCCACGAAGACCATTTGAAAAATGCGCCCTTGACATTGTAGGACCATTAATTATTACGGATAACAGAAACAAATATATTTTGACTTTCCAAGACAGCCTGACGAAATTTAGTAAAGCAATACCTATAGAAAATCAAGAAGCAACCACTGTGGCGAAAGCTTTTGTTACTAAAATCGTGTTAGAACACGGAATACCAGAGAAAGTACTCACGGACCAGGGTACAAATTTTACTAGCGAAATGTTCAAAAACGTGTGTAAATGATTAAAAATTGAAAAAATACAAACGACAGCGTACCATCCAGAAAGTAACGGAGCATTGGAGCGGTCGCACCGCACATTAGCCGAATATTTAAGACACTATATAAATGAAGATCAGACGAACTGGGATGAATAGCTACCCTATGCGATGTTCACATATAACACAACCCCCCACACCACGACAGGATTTACACCGTTCGAGTTAGTTTACGGGCATCAAGCTATATTACCGACGGCTCTAACGAAACCGCCAAAACTGACATATACCTACGACAATTACGCAAATGAACTTCGAGAAAGAATACGCGCGACGAACGAAATAGCGAGAGAAAACACTAAGCAAGGAAAAATTAAGGCAAAACAACAATACGATAAGAAAACAAATATAGAAACATTTAAAACGGGAGATCCAGTATTATTATATGACGAAACGATTCGGCGAGGAAGATAAAAAAAACTAGAATCGCAATGGATAGGACCGTACACAGTAATGGAAAAAATCAACAACGTAAATTACATAATTTAAAAAAGACGAAAAACGTTACGCGTACATGCAAACAGACTAAAGACCTTTATTGAAAATTAAGAACACTACACACAAAAAAAAAGACAGGAGTAAAAATACATAAAATATCCACCGAAAGCAATTAATAGCAGTAGCAAAATAAGACCCAAAATCTCGCGTAAGTCTTACCAAAAATTACAAACGCCGAATAACAATAACCTCCCGCCGACCGGTGGTGGTGGACACCGTCACTCTCAGCGGGAGAACAGGCTCCCGCGAATAAGGGCGGCCTACCTCTTCATATGGGGGTGGGGACGAAACAGGCCCTTCAGTCGAACGCACACTAGGCGAGGCACGAATAGTAATTGCGCCCGCACGCGCCGCCCCCAGCCAGTAACTCCGCCAACAAGCGTCGCAAGTGGACGGCGCGAAAAAACTATTACACAGTAAACAACGCATTATAATAAAAGGCGAAATAACCACTGGACGAAGAAAAACAAAAGCTCTGCGTCACGACCAGGAGCAGACTAAATAAAACTCGCAAGAGAAAGCATAAGAGAGCGACCACTGACAGCTATGTCAGCCAAAGTAAAGATAAGTATTCCTATTACAGGATCACGACGCTCATCCTCTACCAGCACCTCGCAACAGGAGCACCACCCACACCACCATACGAAGTGATACAATTTATCAACGAGCCCGGTATCTACTTCGAAAGAATCGGACACCTGCAGCAGACGAAAGTAACGTGGAAATTAGCGATACGCATAGACGTAGCCGCATTAAAAAGCAGACACCAACAGCTTCAGAGATACTTAGAGAACACCGAGGAACTCTGCAAATATGCCACTGGAGACGCCAAAAATAAATGCCAGATTGCTCTCCAGACCAATAAGAGAGAAAACGATAAAACAACACGCGCCATAGAACATTTACAAACAATCTACAAGTCACCCGCATCTAAGCGAGGGTTAATCAATGCCATTGGAGAGATAAGGAAAACTCTATTTGGTACCATGGATGCTGAAGACGCAAAAACAATTAACGAGCAATTACAACTGCTTAATAATCAGCAAGAGACGCTACAGCACGCAGCAAAGAACCAGCTGAAGATCATCAACTCCACGCTAGGACACATGGAAAAATTGGAACATACGTTATCCCACAACGAAAATTTACTGGCAAACGTCACCAGAAAACTACACGACCAATTCATACACAGAGAAGAAATAGACGAACAATTAATACTGATAACCGCTATGATAGCCGACCTCACGACGGACATAAATGACATAACCGATTATCAAGAGACACGGTAGTGTCTCGCGCCAAGTACACGCGGAGCGAGACCGACCGTGACTCTTTTACGCGACGCGACGGGTTGCGAGTACCCGAGATGTTGAGATCTCGATAACGAGTGAACGGATCAAGTTCTAAGTAGGCTTGATCGATAGCTTGGGGTCCAATTAGGGGGGGGGGTTTCTCTTATAATATTCCGCTACGTGCCCTAGTCCAAATGTGAAAATTTATTTTTAAGATACTCCTCCTCCTCCTCCTCCTCCTCCTTCTAACGCCGACGTCTCAATATTATTATGATTATCAGAGAAACGTGCCTTTCACTTTTTCGACGCTGGCGGCGCAGGTATCGTCAGTTTCGATATCGCGCGCGTATTTCGAAATTAGGTCGATAGACTTATCGGTCAGGAGGAAGATTTCTATTTAGGTAAATTAGGTATATATATAATATATATTGAGTCAACGGAAAAGAAGGTTCTCTACGCTTGGCAGAAAGTGCCGCTAGGGAATTTTTAAGTCGATTCTTATGAATCAAGCTTGAATTCGATGTCTAGGTATCCCAGGTTGCCGATGACGAGGTCCAGATAGTGCGCTTCATAGTTTTCGGTGTCCAGGTGTAATAATACGTTGAATTCGATGTCTACGTGTCCCAGGTTGCCGATGACGAGGTCCACATAGTGCGCTCCGTTGTTTTCGGTGTCTACGTGTATTAATACCTTGAATTCGATGTCCACGTGTCCCAGGTTGCCGAAGACGGGATCCAGAGAATGCGCTTCATAGTTTTCGGTGTCCAGGTGTAATCGTACGTTGAATTCGATGTTTAAGTGTCCCAGGTTGCCGATGACGAGGTCCACATAGTGCGCCCCGTAGTTTACGGTGTCTACGTGTATTAATACCTTGAATTCGATGTCCACGTGTCCCAGGTTGCCGATAACGGGATCCAGATAGTGCGCTTCATAGTTTTCGGTGTCCAGGTGTAATCGTACGTTGAATTTGATGTCTAGGTGTCCCAGGTTGCCGATGACGAGGTTCACATAGTGCGCTTCGTAGTTTTCGGTGTCCAGGTGTAATAATACGTTGAATGCGATGTCTAGGTGTCCCAGGTTGCCGATGACGATGTCTAGATAGTGAGCTCCGTAGTTTTCGGTGTTTACGTGTATTAATACCTTGAATTCGATGTCTAGGTGTCCCAGGTTGCTGATGACGAGGTCCAGATAGCGCGCTCCGTAGTTTTTGATGTTTAGGTGTAATAATACCTCGAATTCGATGTCTACGTGTCTCAGGTTGCCGATGACGAGGTCCACATAGTGCGCTTCGTAGTTTTTGGTGTCTAGGTGTATTATTAACTTTAAATTTGAATGTAGGACACATAGATATCGAATTCGAAATATTAATACACGTAGACACCGAAAACTACGGAGCGCACTATGTGGACCTTGTCATCGGCAACGTGGGACACCTAGACATCGAATTCAACGTATTATTACATCTGGACACCGAAAACTATAAAGCGCACTATCTGGAACCCGTCATCGGCAACCTGGAACACGTGGACATCGAATTCAAGGTATTAATACACCTGGATACTGGATGTGGACCTAGTCATTGGCAACCTGGGACACCTAGACATCGAATTCAAGCTTGATTCATAAGAATCGACTTACAAATTCCCTAGTGGCAGAATTAAAATTATGTCATGACATAATAGAAATTCGCTGAATTAAAATTATGTCTAGACATAATAAAAATTGGACGAATTAAAATTATGTTTAATAAAAATTGGATGAATTAAAATTATGTCTGACAAAAATAATTCCGCATTTTTATTATGTGTATACACATAATTTTAATTCATACAATTTTTATTATGTGTACACATAATTTGTTTTCGATTTAGGATACGAATCTTTTTCCGTTAGTTTGTAAGTTTCATGATTAAAAAGATCATGTCGTATTATTAACATATAACTAAGATTTATAGAATCGTTATTAATTTTATTATATATCTTAATTGCGCGAATCTCTGTTTTGTAAAAATTATGCACAATATTCCTATGCAAGGATACTTGTTTAATTATTTCTTCCTATTGCTTTTAAGTATAGAAAAATATACAATTTCTATGTGTTTGCACTTTATATTTAATGAGCAGGCAATTAAATATATATGATTCAATTTGCGTCTATGTCTCTTTATTGACTGACATAGTTATATACTTTTAAATATTTTTCTTTTCTGAAATTCAATCAATTGAATAGCAAAAACTACGTTATCATATTATATATTTTTGGTACGTAGTGTGCAAATGTATTTTGAAATGAAGATTATATATTTTCTACTGAATTATTTACACACACACGTGCGGTTTCAGAGAATCATTTTTTGCCAACTCAAATATGTTCATACTCAACTGTCAAAATATGAAAGATAATTTTATCTAGTTGTGACATTCGCTCGAATTCTCGAAATAATTTTCAAGGATGTGAGTACGAATATATATATATCGTACTATTTAATATTTATAATAGAAAATTATAAACGATGCGTTATGTATGAGAAATTTAACAGAATTGCTTTTATCCAATAGAATTAATTTGCGATTAGTTGAAGGGAATAAAAGAATAAACAAATCGGGTAAATTTCAGACACGTGTTACAGGTGTCCATCTGTAATTATCAAAAATATCGATACCTGAAGATATCGGTACATATACAGTTGCGAACAACATTCAGTAAGACACGCGAATAAAAATAAATAAAGAATTTTACAGTTAACGACTTATTAACATTAATCATGCTATATTGCGATTATGTTTTATGTTGAAATTGAAAAATATATACAAGGTGTACAGCTGAAAGGGTTACAGATTATTATTTTTAAAAAATTAAGCAAAATATTAAATTGTTGTTTTCTTTAGAAATAATAGTCCGTAATACTTTTAGCTTCATACCTTGTATATACTGTTTTTAAGATTATAAGATATATTGTTTATAAGATTAAGATGCGTAACACTACAAAAAGGCGTGATATCCGTACAAAATTACCTTTTTTAAAAAAAGGTAAAAAAAGCGCCAAGTACACGCATAGTAGTGTATATGTATTATGTTGTTACCCTGTTATGTTGTTACCTCGAAAAAAACAAAGTGGTAGTATTATACCTCCAAATAGCTTTACCCTGTACATACTGTTAATAAAATGCGTAATACTACAAAAAGGCGTGATCCGTACAAAATTACCTTTTTTAAAAAAAAGGTAAAAAAAGGCGCCAAGTTCACGCATAGTAGTGTATCTATATGTTGTTACGTCGAAAAATAAAGAAAGTGGTAGTATTATACCTTGAAAAAATTTAAGTAACAAGTGGTAGACGTAATCTTTATATCTCGAAAAATCTCGAAAAAATCTAAGCAGTAGTATCTTTATTTCCGAAAAATTATAACCCAAGTGATCTATCAAGACACATCACAAAATTATGTTACCTTATCAAAAAGAAGAGTCGCGCTTTAAGTGATCTATTACAATTACAAAAAAGAAATTATATATCTTTAAATTACAGCGCCAATTACAGAGAGAACATATATATTGCCTCAAAAAATAATTGTTGCACTACTTTGAAAAATCTTTAAATTGTGTTTAAATTTAACAAGGGAATACAAGATATTTAAATACAAAGTTTACATGTGTATTTTTTAGTGGTCACAAAGAATTACAGAGGTAACAGTACAAAATAAAAATATTTTATTAAAATACATAAATTTTTCTTGTAAAAAAACTTGGCGCTGCTAGACCTCGAAATTTTAAATAAATTAATAAACTTATCCTCTACTTAATTATAAGCCGCATTATCCGCCGTCCGCGTCGTCACGCACACCCATATCACTCACTCGCACATCCACGCTGATAATCATTTAATATTACTCTTATCGCATTCTTCTCTGAATTATTTTTATTTATTGTTGTCCTTATTTATTTAAAATTTCGAGGTCTAGCAGCGCCAAGTTTTTTTACAAGAAAAATTTATGTATTTTAATAAAATATTTTTATTTTGTACTGTTACCTCTGTAATTCTTTGTGACCACTAAAAAATACACATGTAAACTTTGTATTTAAATATCTTGTATTCCCTTGTTAAATTTAAACACAATTTAAAGATTTTTCAAAGTAGTGCAACAATTATTTTTTGAGGCAATATATATGTTCTCTCTGTAATTGGCGCTGTAATTTAAAGAGATATCATTTCTTTTTTGTAATTGTAATAGATCACTTGAAGCGCGACTCTTCTTTTTGATAAGGTAACATAATTTTGTGATGTGTCTTGATAGATCACTTTGGGTTATAATTTTTCGGAAATAAAGATACTACTGCTTAGATTTTTTCGAGATTTTTCGAGATATAAAGATTACGTCTACCACTTGTTACTTAAATTTTTTTGAGGTATAATACTACCATTTTCTTTATTTTTCGACGTAACAACATATAGGTACACTACTATGCGTGAACTTGGCGCCTTTTTTTACCTTTTTTTTTAAAAAGGTAATTTTGTACGGATATCACGCCTTTTGTAGTATTACGCATTTTATAAACAGTATGTACAGGTAAAGCTATTTGGAGGTATAATACTACCACTTTGTTTTTTTCGAGGTAACATCTAACATACGCAAAAAGTAACATCTTAATTATACGCGTACTTCCCATAGAAAACATAATCACAGAATTAAAGGAAGCAACAGTACACCTAGCCAGAGGATTGAACTTTCCATTTAAAATTCAGATCGAAAACTGGAACACTATATAGAAATATATAGACGTAAGCGCGTACTACGACAAGGCGAACGTGTATACCATCCTAGCGTTTCCCATAGTAGCATACCCAATATATGACATTATAAAAATTACTCCCATACCGATACACTACAACCATAATGTATTCACATTGCTAGAACCCTCACACACGTTGTTAGGAATAAACCGGGAAAATCACAATTATCTAATATTAAAGGACAGCGAACTAAACAGATGTAAGCGTGAAACCACGACAGTTGTATGCGATCAAAATTTCCCTGTATACCGTATAACTGAAAATGCGCCAAGCGAAGTGCAACTTTTTATAAAAACACCTAAATATAGAGAAAACCGTAGACAACGCCATATCCTTTCAAACGTAACGTTTTGGATAGCATTAACCGAACCGCAAACATGGCTATTTTCCACTCCAAAAAATCAGAGATAACGATCCAATGTAACAAACTTCCCGAAAATAAAATTAAAATCGAAAAAAACAGAAAAAATTACATTGCGCAAGAACTGTAAATTAACTACGCCTGACATACTTTTAGAAACAAACAACCGAATTTATATTAAACAGATACAAATGTATTTACCGGAATTTAATGCAACTAATACTTTAGAGGAAAGTATAATTTTGGACAACAGATTAGACTCTAAAAAGAAATCAAGTTAGAACCAGTAATCCGAGATCCGTCGGAACTAATAAAGTTAAGTTTAAGCTTAGATGAAATCAAGAGGAAAGTGGAAAATAACCAGGCAAGCGCCTTTACAAATAAGAATATTATATATCCAATAAGCTCCGCGACCGTAATCGTAACCGTAGTAAGCATCACAGTTATAATTATTTATGTAATAAAGAAAAAAAGGGAATAATTAAAAATTTAAAGGGGGAAACCATAGCATACACATTAGCATATAAGTAAACCAGATTGTAATCCCTCAAGAAAAAGAAAAACAAAAAAAAAATAAATAACGAAAAACTTTGTAAACCTCAGTTTTTCTTTTTCCGCGGGGGAAGGGATGTTGTGAGCGCACAACGAATAATAGATTAAGTATCGCACTTGGCAACTCCGAGTTGCCTCCTATCGGTAACTTGACCCTAGCGACGAGGATCGCTGACGCGAAGACCTGCCTAAGTCCGGGAATGACCAAATATGGTCATCCCGGACATCACCCGCCCGTTAGACTTTGACCACGGTGCCAAAACCGCTGACAACGAAGTCAGCAACACCGAGCGGATAAAGAGCTCGCTTTTCCGACGAGTGGCGGGCAGTCGGTCGTCAGCTAGTAACGAGACGAGAATCGTGCGTCCTACACGAAAGTATTTTCTGTTACGCGAATACCGGGATCAACAGAGAGGAAACCGCATTAAATTTGTAAAAGGGAAATATATTTCACTCATTTATACATAGTGATTTATTTGTTCTCCGACCCGAAATCCTAAAAGAACCTTGTGCCGGCACATCCCATCCTTGAGGCACAACAAAACATTTGTCATCCGAAGATGAAGGCGATGAAAATCCGACAAAAGTGGGGAAGTCTCAACTTGCCTCACAGAAGGGCAATACTCTTGCTTTGCCAACATTCACTTTCTCGCCTTTACCTGGAGAAAGAGGTAAATATTTTTACCTCATTTATTTATAACTTACAATTTTTATCCTAAGAAAAACTTTAAAAGATTTCAAATTATAAATGTCCATTCAGCGATTTTTGTTTTTTAAAACATAATGAAAAATTTTTCCATTGCTATTTGATTTTTATTTGGAGACTGCACTAAAAGGATTACTATTATTACATTATTTTTGTTCTGGCAGAAAATTTCAGGAAAACCAATGAAGGTTCAGAACCCTATCTGGCTACTACAATTAGTCGTTCAAGTGATAAAGACTATAATTTACCTTCAACTAAATCACAGAGCATAAATGCTCAGACCAAAAATAACGGCTTGGATTTTGACTGTACTAGAAGTGACATTACTAAGTCCCAGAAGAGCTTTACGGTCTCATCAACACCTCCTTCTAGTGGTACATCAAAGACAATGACTGGTATGTCCAAAAATATTTCTTTAATTGTATCTTGAAACTCTCAGATATAGATATTGGTTTGAAGATTTCAGTAATTACTTTTTTCTTTTCTTTATCTAGCCTTATCTAGCAGTGTTGTGTATTCGGGTTAGAGTTAGGAGATTAGTAGCAAAAGCCGAAGAGTATAACACACAAGAGTATATTTATTTGTGACTACAATATATAAGCGGGAAACTGGCGTCTAGCGATCGGCTCGAAAACGTCGTCAGAGAGCGAGCGACCGGAAACCGGGGGGGGGGGGATCGATCTATCGATGCGCGAGCCCGAACGAGAGTCGGCAGCGCGAGCTTCAAATAGATGGCGGGACTGTAATATGGTTGTATCTCATATGCAACAAGCAGGCTATCTCTTAATGTTACTCAGCCAGGCTCCAATAATAGCAAGAAGAAATCCAATCAGGGCAACAGACAATCTCCTAATGTTTTCCAACCGAGCTCCAGCAGTAACAACAAAGAATCAGTTTCTCAGCCGAGCTCCAGCAGTAGCAAGAAAGAATTAAATCAGAGCAGCAGATCATCTCTCAATGTTTCCAAATCCAGTATCAGCACTAAAGAAAAACAATCTAACTAGGGCAAGGTCAGAAGTGATAAAGGTAATGGGAATTATGATGATTTCTTGCAATAGTATTTTTATTGTCCAATACAAATTATACAACGTAAAATGAATTTAATTCGTTGCAGGAGTTGTAGGAAAACTTCAAAAGTCTGCAAAAAAACATTCTGATATCAGTAAACATAAAAATAGAAAATAAAATAAAGAGAGAATAAAAAAAGGTACAGACAAAAATAAGAGTGTCTGACGATGCTTTTTTTCTTTCATGTTATCATCAATCATTTTTTATTAATTATTTTACAGCAACAGCAGATAAATCTCAACGACCTGTTCTCGGAATTGCTGACACCAATGAAAAATTAGAAAGAAGTAATTCATTTACCTCGAGTTTATTGTTGGAACGTGGTAAAAGTCCCTCAAACTTTATTTCAAGTGCCCTTCCAACAAATAAAAATGATGGTAAAAGTTAATGATTGCATTTTCCAAGTTGCATGTATCAGTCTTTAGCAACAATGCTAAAACCACAAAATATCGTGATAATTTTGGATACATTTCTTTTGATCCTATGCTTTGTTTCCAGGAAATAACACTCATACTGATAATTTTGAGGAGATGGACCCTCGAGCAACAAGCTCCCCACGAGGACATGACCTTGCCTCTGACAGTTCTTGCGAGGATTACGCTAAGGACCCAGATTATGAACCACATTCCAATGATGGTGAGATATTGTTTTGTTAATAACTGTTTGGTATTTTACAAATGAATGTTCTTCTGTAAACTCATCGATTTCTTTTTAATTGTAGACTCAATTAGCCACAAAAGTCTTGATTTTGTTGATGAGGTCAGCCAATTGCCAGCGATTGAGCCAATAAGTGGGCAAGAGACAACAAATGAAACAACTGACAAAACGACTGTTAGCAAACCTGCCGAGCAGATTGATAAATTTTCACCTATTCGTAAATAATATTTTCTTATTTTTAAATAGGTAATTCTTGTAAGTATTAAACACTATTTTTAATTTATTTTGTCACTTTGCAGAAATCATGAGGCTGCAGTATAAAAAAATCAGTAGATTCGAAAAGGCGTACACAAAGCTCCAAACGACTGATGAAGAAATACGCCAGCTTTTATTGAATAGGACAGAAGTGCTCCACCATCCAAAGGGCTTACCAAGTCTGCCTTTCCCAACGTTAGAGGATGCTAAAACTGCTAAAGATCTCAAATAAAAACCCTTCCATAAAGGATTATATTGTAAGTTGAAAGATACCTATAATTTATTCATTATATGTTTTGTTACTTGAAATATTACATTATTTCTTTAAATCTCTAGTAAAAAAATTAATGTTTGCAAACTCTGGGAAATGTGAGAAGGATTTCTCAAAGAAAGTTATGGCTCTTCTTATGACAAATCACACAGGAACGTTTTTTAATTGGAAAGGCGGAAAAAGAAAGCAGCCGTTTGGAAGCTGGAATTTAAAAGAAACAGTAATCAGTAAGTGAAATTGTGAAATTTATGTTTTTTACATTATTTTTTTCACTGATATTTTTTGTTGGGATTTTGACACTTCTTTTATTTTGTGTTATTTCAGCGGCAGTTAAAAAATTGAGAGGAGACAAGCTAGACACAGGAAAAGCAGAAGATGGGATAAAGGAGTGGTTAAAAGAAAAGATGTTTCAGGAAGAACAATATTATTAGTGGCTTATAAAATAAATTGTTTTGGTAGCTTAATTTTTTATTTCACATGCATATGGTACATAAAAAAAAACAAAATAAAGTCGTGAAACCTTAAAAGATTATTTTTATTAATTTCTTTTAACTCGATATCGGCCGATAACAGTTTTAGTCGAATGTTCGGCGAACGTTTACTTGCACGTTCTCCAAACGTTAAAAAGGAACGTTCTCTGAACGTTGGAACGTCAAATGAACGTTCTTGTGGTCGCACTTCCAAACTGTTTACGAACGGTGCGGGTTCGAACGTTATCCGGACGTTTTCTCGGCGTGCGTGTGCTGGTGGGGGAGAATACATAACCTTAACTATAAATCATCAAATTAACTAATATTGATGAATATAAGCTCAGACTATCGCGTCAACACATTTTTAGTATAAAAATGATTTTCAAAATTGTTCTGTTTTTTTTTCATTTATTAAATTTACAAATTTGCTCAATTTATATAAAAACTTTTAAATTTATCAAAAAAATTATTTATTGCATTATTTACTGCATTTATTTTTTTGTGATAAATTAAATTTATTAGTATTTATTTTTTGTTACTATTTACACTTAATTTCTTAATTTACGGAATTTATTTCAATTAATTAAGTTTTATTTATTTACTTCAATTTAATTACAATAAGACATATTTTCAATACAATTATTTTGTTTTATTCAAAAATGACGCGTAATGCCTGTCGTCACTTTTGCTCCCATTAAGGGGGCATATACCTTTCTCGGACCAAAAAAACAGCATATTTCACAATTTTTTTTCCGGCGAAAATATAAAAGATACGAGGATTGGGTTTTTCGCAAATAAAAGTACATATTTTAAAGTGCATTTCCTGATTTTTGTTTTTTATTAGTGATGGAAACTTCTTCCCCTACAGCCCCTTGCTCTAGGCCCTGCTTGTCATGTAGGATTTTGCGGTACCGGTGGAATCTTCGAGCTAGTTCATCTGAAGACAAAAAATAAAAAAAGGTCTTAAAGTTTGATAATTTTTCTAGTCCTTGACCCATCCTTTTTTGAAAATTCAAATTTTTAATAAAATGGCAGACTGTCAAAATTTAGGTATCAATGTTCGACAAAAATTTCAATCTTTTTTGTTTAAAAAAATATATATAAAATCAAAATTTTTCAAAAAGCATGGGTCAAGGACTGGTAAATTTTATGAACTTTTATTTAAAAAAAAAATTAAATAGATCGGTTGATCCATTACCGAGATATTTATGGTACCGACTTGAAAAACATGATTTTGAGAAAAACGCGTTTAAAGTTTCAGAACAAGTTTACACTATGATAACTGTTTTCTCACGACTTACATGTACTCACCTATTCCGGGGCCATACAGGGAATCCTCCAGGGCAAAGTGCTCATCATTTTGATGGTTTTTTTCAAGGCGGCGCTGTAGTCGGGCCTCCCGTGTTGCATTCTGCTCTTGGACGTCTGCTTGATCATAGCGGCGAGTGTCACTCAACGCAGCAAATTATACTGCGTTTCGTCCAACTGCTATTCCCATTGTACTCATTACTTTCAAAAGAGCTAAGGTTCCTTCATTAAATAAACAAACAGCGAGAAAAGTCGCAATTTCGACGACTCGAGCGTTACTGTTTGTATTTTTCGGAGCTATCCCCCAGATCAAGTTATTATAACTTTCGTTCGTGTTTTGAGTATATCCGCCAAGGCAACGTTTCAATAACGACTCATTTGAAAGATCTTCGTATATAGGGCGAATTGCATTCAAAACGTCGTCAGGTAAGGTATTGTAGCTTTGCTCGTACTTGTCCAAAGATCCGTTCGCTTTTGCTAGCGCTCAGACGGCGCTCAGTACAAAGTGCTGTAACTTCTTCAATTTTTCGAATTTCTTTAAATGGCTTTGGATTTACATTCCTGAAATGTTGTTCTTTTGAAATATGCAATAAAAAAATCGATTTTTTGAAGCCGAGAAAGGTATATGCCCTCTTAATGGCGGCTTTGTCCCATCCATATTAAAAGATCCCTAGGCGGACACTACAGGCGGCACGCTACCGCGCAGGCGCGGGGAGCCGGTGCGATTCCGGCGGGCCCATGGTGTAAAGAAACAAGGTGAAGCATTGCGCATATGGCGGTCGCACGATAAAATTAGCCAATGAAATTTGGGTCCAAATACACGCGCGAAATTCAAATAGGAAATAATCACGTAATCAATGTCACCGATGAGATACCTCGTCGGTGGCAATGTATGTTTATAATTAAGATTGTAAAATGAAAATGTAAAAATTTTTTAAACTATGTACAAAAATATTAATATATATAATATATCAAAAAAATATAACTAATAAATATTTTATCTCTTATGTAATCTAATAAAATAAATTACGAGGTATCTTTTCAAAAGGTATATGTATATGTGATTGGCGCTCGCCCCTGTACATAGCTGTACATATTAGTGTTAATTGTTAATTCGTCCGCAATAGCATTAGCGATCATTCGCGTTACAGTAATTTGTCGTGTTCGTGATTTGACGGTAAAGTCACGCCGTCGATAAATAGACCCCCCGTCGGGGACTCGCGCGAAACGTTGGCGGATCGCGATTTAAGTCAATATTCGCGCGACTTACCCGACTCGTGCTGCCCGCCCGCGGGTGTCATCCCCAATTATTGGAGCAAATACTCGCTCGCGCCGGTTCTCAACAGGAGCGCGACGCGAGCGGACACTCTTGCTTCGGAAGTCGTCGTATCAACACGCTTGGAAGTGATCGAGTCAGTGCTGGAACCGATTCACTGAGCTCGCACGCCGTGCCGCACTCTGCTTGCCATTGCTATGTGCGTTTTGCTTGCCTACCTACTCTGTGTGCCTCTTGCTTGCCGCCTGCGTCTACCTTTGTTGCCTGCCGTACCTTTCCCGCTATCACGGAGAGCTTGCCCGCCTGGGGGGACGGACGACTCGAGTACACCGACGAGAGGGCCCGGGCAACGAAACGGTGAGTCGCCTTTGCTAGCATACTATTCGCTGCTCGTACTTTATCGTACAATCGCTTCGCGGGGACCGAGACACCCCCGCTGGTCCTTCGAGTCTCGTTTAATCACAATCCGGGGATCGCTCTACCGCCCCCCGAGCAATATGTGTTACTAAAAGAAAAAGAAATATAATATAGACAGACTATGTAACATGTAAAAGAACAATGGAATAATACAATTTGTAGTATAAAAATGCTGTTATTTTTATTTCTCACTACATTTTACATTATATCTGGTGCGAACCCATTTATTAAGGGATAGGAGAATAACTGAGAAGACGCGTACGGGGAAACGCTGGCGTTTATTGTGACTCCGTGAGACGTCGAGACGAGCTCACGATCGACTGACTCGTCGACTCGATATTAAGCGTTTAGGTACCATGTACCTTTAGGTGGGGATACCACAGTCTCCCATCTTTATAATCCAATAAATTCTGATTCGATTACAATATATATCTTATACTAATCTTACTGTTCTAATTACACCTAATTGTTTTGGCGAGCTTCGAATTGTTTTTTTTTAATACGTTCTGAACGTCGTGCTTGCGGAACGGCTACTTCGTCGCTCGCTCCTGATCCTACTACTAATTTGCCACTGTTAGGCGATTGCTCAATGAGCTGATCAACGTGACGTTTCCAAACTTGTCCGTCGCTCACTTCTACTTCCTACGTACAAACAGAAATTTTCGCATTGCTACATGTAATGTGAAACCATCGCTCATCAAACATTTTATTTTTCTTTTAATTGTGTCCACAAAGTTCTCTGCTGCACCGTTAGTGGCCGGGAAGTAAGAGGGTGTCGTACTATGCCGTATTCCTGATCGGGATAAAAATGTTTGAAAACTTTGTTCCACAAACGTTGAATAGTTATCCGTAACTAAGTGAACAGGGAATCCAGTCATCGTCGGTGATGCGTCACGCAAGCAAGGTCAAAGTCGTGCTCAAATTAGCGCTGTCATTAAGCACACATTAAAAAGTTACCGATTACATTATCGCGGTTGACAAATTCGTATTCGTTACTTTCCTCGCAGCAGCAGTCCTCCAATGCATAATATGGACTGTAATGTAAGAATTAAAGTATACGTAAATTCCAGCAATTAAATACAGAAATTTTACTTATTGTTAGTGTTCGAGATTCCGTTAACGTTGCGCCGTCCGATCAGATGGCAGCATCGATCGGGTATCGACGCCAGATCACCGCGGCAGCTTGCGCACGCACGGGCGCGCTCATCGCCAACGTCTTCCTCGCGATATTCAGAGTCGTACAAATGGCCGCGCAGTGATCAGACGCACGACGTGTGCTCTGTGCATTTTTGATTGTGACTACACATTGAAGTGCCCACCGCAGTGATTACAGCTGCCGAGATACTGCATTAACATGTAAAGCGACCGCTCATCCAGCTCTACTCGGGTACATCAACACGTCGACTCAGGCTCACATGTGTGCGAGTGCCGACCGCCACGTGTCTTACCGGCTCACGGGCTAATCATCACGAGGAGGGCAATTAATATAACTGCCTCGCCCACTCACGAACGATATACAAAGACTTCTTATACAAAGACTTCTTATGTTTAGTGAACTCCGAAAGACTGCCCACCACTCTCAGGTCAGACTGAATATATCTATTCTCGTATTAAAGACGGCTCAGACTGTGTTCTGAGTTACATTTTATATTACAGAATAATTAATTAACACCTTCCACGCGCGTCCTTCTCATCCTGCTTCCATCGCCGGGATTAATCAGCGATTTTGCGAACAGTTAGTAACATTTAATATTGTGTACGAGCAGACATCTTCATTTGGAGTTAAACAAAATATTTCGCGAGATAGATACACTATTTGGAACACAAATGTCTTTTTAAATGCTATTTTGGTTGGATAGTGATTGACTTACGCAAAATTTTTTCGCAATGCTTATCAACAATTATATAAAAATTTTTCGAACACCTTTCGAACACGAAAATTCTCACAGATGTGTCTTCTTTATTGCAACTAGGAGAGAAATTCAGTCTTCCGTTTTCGGTCAACATAAAAAAATCGATCCATGAATTTATTAAAGACCTAGAGTGTAATTACAGGAGACACATCATTAAGAATCAAATCAAAATACGTAACGTAGCAATCCCACAATTTTCTAAAATTTTGAACAACAAAATACACAATAGCCCTATTGAACATAATATAATTGCTTCATACAAATCATTGATCCATTTCCAAAAAAAACAAATCCGAACGTCATTTTCACTAGAGCGGACAAGGGAAATGTGACGGTAGCTTTAGATAAAGATGAGTACATCCAAAAAATGGAATCCATACTCACAAGGGAACCTCGCGAAGTGGAAAATTCTGATTTTAATATAACTTTCCACACATGTAGGGGGAGTAAAAAGATGAATTTAGATATTTTTTGTAGCTGCCCAAAAACGGTTTTAAGGGGTGAAACCACCCCTCATATGTAGAACGGCTTTTTGCTTTTCTTGATATATTTCGAAAAGTATTCGAGATATCAAAAAATGTTTCAAATAAAAGTTTTATGGTAAAATCTCCTCTATTCAACAACATTAATATAATATTTTTTAAAAATAATTTTTTAAACAAAATTTTTTTTTTTTAAATTTTATTAATGTGGCACATTAAAAGGGAAACTAAACTACCACGCAAAGAATTTATTTCAGCAATAGAATTTATTCTTACCTCCACTTTCTTTACTTTCAATAACATTATATACAAACAGACATTCGGATCTCCCATGGGCTACCCCCTTATCTCCCGACACAGTAGATATAGTTATGCAGGATTTGGAGGAGAAGGTGCTTAAATCACTAAACTTCCGAATCCCATTTTACCGCCGTTACGTATATAGATGATGTCGTACTTGCAGCACAAAGGACAAGCATTGCTGACATATTCAACAATCGTTTCAACAAATATCATGAGAGACTTAAATTCACGATTGAATATGAAAAAAATAGATCTCTTAGCTTTTTGGATCTGAAATTAATTGTTAGTAATAATAGGATTATTATATACAAACTGGTTCCATAAAAAAACTTTTTCAGGCAGATGCTTATCCTTCTTTTCAAGCCATCCTATACAACAAAAATTAGGAACGATATACAGTTTCGTGGACAGAGCCATATTGTTGTCTCACCCTCGGTTTTTCAGAAAAAATCTATTATTGATTGTTGACATTTTATTAGATAATGGATATCCGGTGGACTTAATATTCAGACAAATCAATCTGAGAATTAAAAAGCTCCATTTCAACAAAAAAAAACCCGCGGATGAGAGTAATATGGATGACAGCGAAAGTACGGAAGGGGGAAAAAGAGATACATCGCCCTTCCGTACTTAAAATCTGTTTCTGAGATAATTGCGGCATCGGTCGATAAAAAGAATCTGTCCATAGGTTATAGAATTATCAATAAACTGAACAATTTAGTTAGGGTCCAAAAGGACAGAAATCCTCATTTTAATAACAATAATGTAATCTATAAAATCTGCTGCAACAATTGTAATGCATCATACGTGGGTCAGACTAAAAGACAGCTAAATATCAGACTGCGGAAGCATAAATACAATGTCAATTTAGATCCATCCAAGCATTCGATAGTCTCGGAACACATTACCGCTTAACCATTCGTTTAATTGGGAGAAAACACGAATTCTAGATTATGAGGGTAATTATCAAAAAAGAATTATTTCTGAGATGATCCACATAAAGGAACAGACCAATGGAATTAATTTGAACAAAGATACCGAATCGTTGGACAGGGTCTACTTTGACATTCTAAGTGAACTATCTAGCTATAAACATAAACATTGACTATACGGAGTCGACCATCGAATATACTTCGCCCTCGCATTAGCAGTACGTTCTCGATACGAAACACATTGGTTTGGAAATACGTTCGTTAAAACATAAGACCTGTTAACGTGACCACTTATGTAAGTTCATTATTGTTTAATTACAATACCATGTGATTAACTATTTCCATCTGAAATATAGTTGCCACTAAGTATGGCCGCGCGAACAAGAGCTTGACTGAATCTACTTCCACGTAACATATGACAAACAACGACAAACTCAGACGCCGAACATAGCTGATATAGTTCAAGAGCTGACGACATTTTTAGCCAAGTGATTTTGTAAAATACGATTTTTCGTTTTAACCTGCGTGGACGACTCTCCTTCGATAATTCGAACACCTGGCTGGCCGTACCTGAGAGGTTTAGAAGTACGCAGGTGAGAGAAAAAACAGATTTTCAAGTCATAATATAAGTCTCAATTTTTATCGGATATTGATAATTGGTCATTCAAGAACATGCAAATAAATTGCCAGTTTGATTGCTCGGAGGAATTAGTCGCCAGACTTAATTATAGATAATTAAAAATAATTATTTTTAAGTCATACTATAAAAGCTGGTTTTTTTTTAGTAACAAGTATAGTGCTAACACATACCACCAAAAAAAATCCAAATAAAAATTTTGGTGGCAACATCTCTAAAAATATTATTAAAAATGCATAAAGCCCGCACGCGGCGGAGAGGTCCGACGATGGCCTCAATTGTTTTTAGCGTCCATGAGTTTTTAAAAACGTGTATTATTAACTATCATTATCGTATCAATTTTTGAAAAGCTTGATAAACAATAAATAGTGTGTGAAAATAAAAAAATGGCTTTGCTGGCGCAGCGTTATTTGTGAAGATAGTGGTGGTGCGGTCCATAATTGTCTTCTTTTCTGAAGAAACATTGTTGAAGTGTCGAATTGTTTTGAAGTCAAGCGAATTACACATAGGCTAAAATATCGAGATGTGGTTCTTCCTCTGCTATTCCAAATGAAACTGATGGTTATCATTCGAAATGTCGAAATAACTTTTTGGCCCTTATGAAAAAATATCGTGATCCTGTCAAGAACCTAACCTCACAATTAGATTCAGATCAAAGCAGGGTTGAGTAAGTTAATAAAAAAAAAAATTAAGCTCGATATCTCAAAATTTGCGAAAATTAGAGCAATCACGTAAATTTTTAACTTAACTTTTATCTTTTTAACTAGACACTATCCAACCTTGGATCAAAGTAATACTCCCCGAGAAGCTTTAATACTCCCCGAACAGCTTTTGAATGTGTGTATTTTTTGTGATAAACGACGAAAAAAAATACAAAAAGAAGGAATTACAACTTCTTTATCGTGAAAGATCTTCACTTTGCGATATAAAAAAATTCGCTCAGAAAAATAATGAGTTGGGCATGCTACAAAAAATCGAAAATATAGTATCTGATAAAGTATTATATCAGAGTTATGTGCAGAGTGGCATATCAGAATCGAATGAAATTAGCTGATAAAACCGAAGAAACTTCCTAGCACATTGCAAGATCAAATTATAAAAAAGCCTTCGAGGACCTGAGTGCATACATAGAAAATCAAATGATCAAAGACCGGAACATTATTTTTTTTTTCTTACTATGCAGCATGTTCAAAGAAAATGTTGGACCAAATAACTAATGGGAATTCGAAAGGTAACGAGGAATCATTTTGTGAGCAGCACCTGGAAGAAAATATTTAAAAAAAGATTTATAGAAGAATTGATATAATAAACGATGCGTAAAAAAAATCGTTATTCGTGCAGATGGTATAGATATAACAGACACGATATTTTCGACATTGAAAGAAGAAGATATTTCGAAAAGAGCTGCACTTACTGTACATAAAAAAAGAAAAATTACCTGCTGATTTGAAAATGGAAGACGTAATAAAAGGTGAATGTTCGATACCAGAATCACTTCAAGATTTCTATCTTACTCTAATGGGTGGTATAACTCGTCGACGCAGGAATAGCCCAGAAGTTTCGAATAAAGTTCAATCATTGTCTCAAGATGTCATCTATGCAGTTTCAAGAGAACAAATCAAAACTTCGAAGCATATGACTCTTGGGATAACTTTGAAAAGTCTGACCAGCAGCAGAAAAGTCATTGATATTCTGAATAAGTATGGGCATTGCTGCAGCTACAATGTAATCAAAAAGCTTGAAACGGAATTAACGTATGCTGCAACCGAACGTTCACAGGCCTGCCTAGCAGGAATATCGTTAGTTCCACACCTCAGCACAGGAGTAGCATTCGATAATTTCGACAGATTTGTGGCAACTACAAATGGTAAAGATACACTGCATGACACCGTCGGAATCATATTCCAGTTTGAGCCTAGTGTTGACGGATCAGAAGATTAATTTGATGGAGTGTTCACTGAGCCACAACCAGGAACATCTGAAACACACCATAACGAACTTCCTGAAGATCTAATCAATGATGTTATTGAACCAAAAATACCTCAATATGGAGACGATACATTGTCTGGAGGTGGAAATAATGAAGTTTTTGATGAGCAACAAGGAGGAGTATCTGCAAGTATGCCTAAAAGGTTGAGAACAAAAAGGAGAACTTATGAAGCTATCTCTGACGATCTACCGTCGTACCCTAAGAAACCTCGAATGGTGGACAGTTTGTTGCCAACAGACAGCGAAAACAGGGATAAAATTCCGGAAAGTTTGGCATCGGTGGCTCAACTTGATTTGCTGTGGATGTTTTCGCACGCTTTAAAAATGGAGAACGTGCCTATGTGGGTTGGATTCAACAGTCGGCTATTGAAGGATAATAGTTTGCAACAAAAGATTTCGTATCTCACTCCTATCAACGAGTCTCCTACTAACATAAGAAGGAAGTCGTGTTGAAGACAATGCTTGAAAGTCAGAAAAATGCAAAAGAATGCTCTCAGAAATATATTCAGATAACATATGACTTAGGTATTGCCAGAATAGCATTCCAAATCAAATCTACGGAAAGAGAACGATTCAATAATATATTTATCCATTTGGGTCAGCAATCTACTGGCCAGTGGCTCTGTGAATGGTTTTATTACTGGCAAACATTTCAATCGATGTAAACGATTTGTTGAAAGCTCGTCCCCGCAGGTGCCATGCAGAACGTGTGCTCGAATATTTCCGAAATAATATTTGTTGCGAACTGACGATTGGAAAGTGAAAGCAGGGATCGTTCTCGAACGCTCGAAATGTCTGAAAACGCGTATATTTACGTTTCCCCCTTTTTCTTTTCTTTTCTCGAGCAAACGGCTCGCAGGTGCGAAGCGCGTGACAGCCGCGTGAGCGCAAGTATTTCGTCCAATAGCATGGTCGCTAGGCAGTTTAAAGCCAATAAGACGATTTATCGTCACATTTCCAAAAGGCATAACACGGAGCTTCGACCGCGATTGTTTGCTTGCTCCTTCCGGGAGACCAGTGAGCCTTTAGAAACCACGAGAGCGACACATCGAGCGATTATAAGCTGAACACTGTAAAAATAAAGTGAGATTCTACCAACGACGTTTCAGTTTAATTTGGACTTCCTCTCCTCGTTCGCGGAGTGACTCCGACCGGGAGATTGCGTTTCGACGCGTACAGTGCGGACCAGCAAATACGAACACGATTGCACCCAATTATTTCATTAGGATTTCAACTTTTACATTTCCAAGCCTTTCTTCGACATGAGGGAATAAAAGTTTCTGATGAAGTGGTATTAGAGCTTCATAAAATTCAAGGAATTAAAGATTTTACCGGGATAGAACAAGATAGACCACTTTCTAATTTACTAGCGCAATATTCAATGTATAAAGACAATTTGACAGGCAAATTTGGAAAAACACCACAGTTCTACATTTTGTACACCAAGCTAATCGATTACTATCACATTCTGTCTAGAAGCGTCAGAACTGCCGATTTCGAATTGTACCGATACATATTGCCGAAAATTGTAAATTTGTTTTTTGCTATAAATCACCAGAATTATGCGCGTTGGATAATGAAATATCATGACGATTTGCTGAAAGTCAATGATACTCATCCTGGGTTAATTGATGAATTTAAAAAAGGCTCTTTCGGTGTAAAAAGAACAGAGAAACAATTTTCAAGCTCACTGACCTCAGCCCATTGACCTCACATTAGAACAGACAATTAATGCTGATGCAGGGAGAAGGCTGACTGGAGTCACACATTTTACCAATTCAATATCTGCGCGCCAACGCTGGGCAAGAAGTCACAGTATTCGATCTTTTATCCCATGTTTATAAAGTAACAAGATTTACAAAATCTCAAGACATTACAGCAAACTTAGAGCCAAATAAAATGAAGAAACAAATTGTCTGCTTGGAGAAATTTATGAGTACAATAGAAAAAAAAATGAACCCATTCCAACAAGATCTCGACAAAAATTTCCTATTCAATATTGCCACCGGGAGAGCAGCAAAAGACTCTACAGCCGATTTTCTACTCAATGTAGGAAAAATTGGAAATCGTTCACGAGAGATATTCATTTCTGAATGCAATACAGATCTTCAAAGATTTGAAAATTGCATATCACAAACTGCTGTAATCAATTTCACTTCTGAATGTGTAAAAAAGAAAGTAAAAATCTGTAATAAAGTTCAAGAAGTGAGGATACAGAGGGATCTATTTGGACGAATGCTGGGGATTTCAATGGACCATTAAATTGATGTTGCGAAAGTCATGACATTTCTTCTTACGCCAGTGCCAATGTCCATGTGCCACTTAGATGGACAAATATATAAGACTGCAAAGTCTGTTTTGGTACAAATCTTAGAAAAAAAATTGAAAGTCCATCACCTTCATCGCCACCACCAATTGATATAGTTATCGTGGCAATGTGATTTCTGCCCAGTGCTCTGAATGTCAACGTAAAGAAATTCAAGCAAGCGCGGGTAAACGGTGCACCCTGTGCCCTTTACCCATAAAACTGCTGGGGTGCTGTCCAATCCCAGGTCCTATCAGCTGGGTAACGGATGCAGCCGGTAGTACTGAACAGGGTAGCGTTTCGCGAGGCGAGCACGGCGTGCTCGTGCGTGGGAGGTGCCCAATACGAGCGGGGTATATGGCGCACCACGTGCCGTATATTCCTAAGGCGCGTCGACTGCTGCCGAATCCCGGATCTCCGGGCAACCGATGAACGACGCGTTAATAGTACGGGGCGACTTGTGCGATTACGTGGTAGCTGGTGGCATGGCACCAGCGACAGCGACTCGTCAAACGTGAGCTAAGATCGCTCGACACGAGTACTACGGGGGTAGGGAGCCCCGCCGGGAGGCTACCGGTGCCCTACCAGATGGTGTCGGACTCGTAGGGGCAGAGGATTTGCATAGCCGAGTGAGCGGCATGGAGGGCCTAGTGTGGGTCACGCTATGAAGCTTATGTTGCGCATTACCTATAATGGGGGTGTTATGGCACCCCAACCCTGTCAGTTTGGGCTGATCTAATCCGAGTGGATCACGCCCGCTGCAGGAACCCTGCTACCTGGGAAACACCACAGGTACAATAGTGAGTCATGAGTGCGTTACGGGAAAACGTGCCCCTACGTTTGAAGGGTCGGCTTGTCCGGGAGTACGTAATCGTCAGGTATGGGCTCTGTAAGGGAGAAATCCCCGGTGTCGGCTCTGATTCTAGCGTGAACGGAAGTACTGCTGACGTTGATCGCACTCCGACCACGGGGAGGATTCTGGGGGGGCTAACCGCCCCCCCAGACCCCCCGGTGCGGTCGTAACTATGACTCTCATTATAGTAGCCAAATGCCTCGTCATCTAATTAGTGACGCGCATGAATGGATTAACGAGATTCCCACTGTCTCTATCTACTATCTAGCAAAACCACTGCCAAGGGAACGTGGGTTATGAGGTGCTCGAGTAGTGGCCTTACAAATTCCGCAAGCTCGGCTGCCGGTCCTCTCGGGATGTTGTCTCTCGCCACGCCGACACGGTAGTGACGATCCTCTAGCCCGGCGGGATCATGTCGGGCCCGCGTCTGCGCGCGCCGTGCTTGCAAGCCCTCCTTGCCGATCAGCCCTACGCGAGCCGAGCGCCTTCCGCTCCCGTCGACGCCCTTCGTGGCTTCCTCGCTCGCCGGCGGCAGGTTTGAAAAGCCTATTCTCGAGTCCGGCTGACCGGGCCGCGACTCTGGTGTCGGTGTACGACGTCCAGGCTGGCCAAGCCATGGCTCTGTCGACCGGTAGGCAATGTTCCGTAGCGATCTCCCTCCTTCGCGATTCGGCAGGCTTCATTCCGGCGAACATCGGGGCTGATGCGCTCGCCCTGCAAGACGCTCCAAGCAACATCGGCTAATGGGCCCAATTATGACCCGCCCGCCGGCCAACTCCTACGTAGAACGCCTCCCGTAAACTCCCACGGCGCGACTCAAGTCGTTACAATTTTCTTCTGGCCATCTACTCGACACCTGAAATTCTCGGAAATAATTTAATGTTTACCGAATTCTAACGCTGTCGCCCCGCCCCGCTCCGGCGGAGACGACATCCCGGACGTTCCCCCCGGTCGAGCTATTGTCTGGGCAGGGGACGTGACTATGTCACGTCACACTATATTCTCTGAATACTTATATTGCTTAACGTATCTATATTTAATAAAATTATTTTATATTATCAATTTCAGATATTAATAGTTGTTTGCCTTTTCGATATAATATCACTAATGCGCAATACGTCTATCATGAATGGTAATTTAAAATCTGCAGGAATAAATTGTAGTGCAACTTTGAATGTGTCCATGTCAGTTCCTTTTTCTTTGTCTTGATAGCTCTGACATACAATTATTGGCTATGTTCTTAAAGGTGTTAATACTATTTGTTATTGAGTCCAATGACTCTTCTTTTTCTTTTTTCACATGATATCGCTTGTAGGTACCTTGTTCTCACGTTTTAATGTCACCTTTTTCCTTATACATGACAGTGAACTAGAATCATGTCCACTATTATAATACTTGTTACTAGAGTTATAAAGAAAAGAAAGACAAATGTAATAATTATTTGAAATATATAACTTGAATTAGAATAAGGCGGAGAGGGGAAAGCCTTTCGGAGCGTGCGGGTGGCCGGGAATTAAGTGGAGAGGAAAAGAAGTTTTTGGGGAAAGGAGTGAGGCAAGGAGAATGGAGCAATGCGTTGGAACCGAGGGGGGAAGAGCAGAGGAAACGGAATAAATGGAGGAGGCTCCGAGAGGGAAGTGGATGGAGAAAGATCCTGGAATTTCGGAGAGAAGCGTTGGAGGTTAGGACACGGAGGAAGAAGGAAGAGGGGGAAGAGACGTTGAAGGTGAGGCACAGAGGAAGAGGAAGATGACGTCAGAAGGTGGCGCGCGGCACGGGCAGCCGGAGAGGCAGCGTGGAAGCGGCGAGGCGATGGTGGGGCTCCGGCTGGGGCTGAGACGGCGCGGGGTGCCGGCCCCTCCAAAAGAGTGAGTTGGCATCACTGCGAGACGTCGAGGTGGGGCCGAGACGGCGCGGGGTGCCGGCTCCACCAAAAGAGTGGGTTGGCATCACTGCGGGGCGTCGAGGTGCAGCATACAGGGCTCGCGGTGCCTGCGCGAGCGGCGACGAATGAGAGATGGACTGCCGCGGCAGCAAATGATGAGTCGAGCGAGAAAGAGGAAAGCCCGGCGATAGCACGTGGAATGAAACTAAGGTGGAGGACGAAGACGGAGAGAAGGTGAAAACAGCGAGCAAACCCAGGTAGCAAACACAAGTCATTTTGACGTCAAATACTAGTCATGTTTGTACAAATGACGTCAAATGACCAAAAAGCGACTATGTCCTTAAAAATGACATTATACTGACGTTATTCCATAACGTCATTATAACGTCTATTTTTAGTCATTTTTGGTCTATGACATCGGCGACTAATAATGGACGTTTATAAGACGTCATTTCTTAGACCATCTAAAGACGTCATTTTAAAGACGTCTTAAAGTCGTCCAAATAAGGTCTTTTTGTAATATAACTATTTTTACTTCTTAATATTGTATAATAAAGTAATAATAAAATAAAAATCACAAAATTAACTACAATATGTTTGTTTCGCAACTTTATGATTGAAGTGGCGAATTTATGGTATAAGTGGATGTAGTTGCGTGTGATTATAGTTTTATGATAACTATTTCATGCAGTGTTATAGCTATCAAGAAGATTATCATTACAAGATTTTTGAACACTTTAAAGATGTACATACCTGTTATAGACAAGTACATAGTTAATAAGGAAGCATCAGGGTGAGAAGATCGTCACTGTCCACTGGATCATCGAAGTCAAGCGACTCGGGCGCGGTACTGTACTAGGATAGGTGACCGCCTTGAGAGCGGCTATACGCACATGGCATGTAACGAAACAGTTAAAAAAGCTTTTTTTTCTTAGATAAAGAAAAAGAACATTTTTTTATAAACGTTTATCAAGTAGACATTTTAAAATTTTAATTTCATAAAAAACATTTTTGGAAACCGGTATGTTGTACAATGGACCTATTTTTGCCGTCAATAAGACGTCAGAAAATGACGTCAAAATAACGTATCCGCGATGACGTCAATTGTCTGTGACATTAGACCGTCATTTTAACGTCTTTATGCCGCCAGTTAGTGACGTCAGGAATGGTTAGTAAAGGACCAAAATTTGACGTCAAAATGACTTGTGTTTGCTACCTGGGAAAGGAAAAGAGACACAAGGAATGGCAGCGACAAGTTGAAGAGGAAAATGTGAAGAGGAAGCAAAAAGAGGAACAGGCTAGACAAGCTGAGGAAGAAGGCAAGGAAGATAAGGAAAGCGTGAGCAAAAGGAAAGTGAAAAGAAAAAGAAGGTAATAAGGACATAGAAGAACGTGAAATGTAGAAGATTATTGTAACTTAGCGAGCATTGGCGAAATAATTGCGGTAGGGTAAGAACTAAGAACGAACAGATTAAATGGTGCTAGCGGAACAAGAGTGTAACATTGTAATATAGCGGAAAGGAAAGGTCGCAGAAAATAGTTAAGTAGAGGAGAAATTATAAGAGACTTCGGTATGATAAAACCTGGTAATTAGTACGCGTACAAAAAATGATCGGTTGTAGTGGAGGTCTCACAAAATGTTAGAGAAAGGATAAGGTGCAAAGGAAGGATTACACAGGACCATGGTTAACGTTGCGTTGCTTATATAGCACAGTGCATTGCGGATGCGAACACACGCACACACATACACAGGTGGCTCTGTTGCTCGCATAGAATGGTTAATAAGTAACTTTTTAGAGCAGCGTAGTTATGAAGGGGAAAATGAGAGAAGGAGAGAGAGGGAGTGTGTTGGTGTGCGTGTGGGCAGGTGTGCGTGAGTGAGCGCGTGAGTGAGAGAGAGAAGCAAAAGCTAAGCGGAAATGGAAGTTATGGTGAGAGGCAGGTACGGAGGGGAGAAGGAGGGAGCAGATGGAAGGGAGCCGGTAGGAAGGAAGGGAAGGAAGATGGTAGAGGATTTAAGGAGGAATGGAGGAGTCAGGAGAGATAGGACAAGAAATCAGGGAGGAAATAAAAAGAGAAGGAAAGAAAGTCGCGGAAAAGAAGGCCTTGGGAGCTTTAAGGAAAAGGGAGGGTGGGTACTAGCTGGCATGTGAGGCCGCCCAATGGCCAGGATCTAAAGGGGAAATATTGTAAAGGGTTGGGTACGTCCCTGTAAAACGCCATGTATTCCGAGAAGGGAATCATTATCTTGAATAAATAAAAATAACTTAAATTAGAATAAATTGAAAAATCTGTCTTTGTTTAAAATAAAGGCGCCAATGCCATGCGCTCGCGATCATTCATACAGTTCACTTACAATTCCTTGCATTACATAATTACAACTGTTTTAACAGTCTTTATACTTATATTCATTAGCACTTTGTTCATTTAAAATAAAATATATATACCCAAATAGCCAAGCATTCCTTGGCATAAAAAGGAAATAGTGTTTGGCTTAAGTTTCTCTTCAGTTGCCATCATATTGCTGTCACCGGACAACAGTAATTTCGTTTAGAGCAACTTAAAAGTAGAGCTCGGAATACCCGGGTATTCGGGTACCCGCCCGTTCGCCCGTTACCCGTTGTATACGGATCTGGACCGGTTCCGCGGGTACCCGGGTAATTCGGGTAATTTGGGTAGCGGGTACCCGTATCGATTCGGGTACCCGCTACCCGTGTCAATACGGGTACTTGTTATACTCGCGTCAGTACGGGTATAACAGCGTATGCTACAGATATCTGCGCGGCGTATTACACGGAGACGCGTATACGCAAAGTGTGGCCGTCACAATTTGTGGCCGCTATGCCACTTTCGCTTGGACGTCGCGTGCCCTTCGCAGAGGATATGCCGCAGCGTGAGAAGGATTGTCGAGTGAGCTGAGAAACAGATGTATATAATAAATAGGTCGTTTATTCTACTGTCCTATATTACATATGTTTGTGTGTCAGTGTGCTGAAGGAGGCCCTGAGAAGGGCCGTGGAGGCGGCCCTGAAAAGGGCCGTTTGGGTTCTTCTTGTGCTGTGGCCCTGAGAAGGGCCGATTGGTTTCTTCTTCTCCTACTCTCGGAGGCGCTCACGCCAGATGATGCTCGGCTGCGTTTTAGTCCTCCGGAAGGAGTTGTATTTCCGCCAAGCCGGCGGTGTCCCCGGTGGAGTGTGGGACTGCTCCGTCTCCTCGGTCTGTGTGGACTCCGACGCTAGTGCCGGTGGCTCGTCGGTCTGCGTCCCTTGACCTCCCACTCCTGGTCGGTTTGTACCTCCTGCGTGTCGCGTGGAGGCTGGTGTTGCACGCCTCGGTGCACGCGCGCCGGAGGGATGGTCTGCGTTCCCTGATGTGCCCGCTCGGTCGGTGATGGCGGCAGAGGCGACAGGAGTGGAGGCACCGTCCACGACAGTCGAGGAGAAGTGTAGCGCCGGACTCTCACGTCCCACGTTGAGATGAGTGTGCGTGGAGGACGAGTCAGTCGCACCGGCGAGAGCTGGAGCGGGACGAGCTTCCACGTGTGGCCTGGACGGTAGTCCAGGGGCCGCTGAGGGTGTCTCGGTGGCGGCAAGCGGAGTGGCGCGGCTCGTCTCGGTGGTGGCCGTAGCTTCGGCGGCGGCAAGGTAACGTCGAGATGTAGCTAGATCTCTTATCCCAAAAGACTTCTCCTGGTCTTGGCTGTGAGCCTGAGAGCAGTCGAAAGCTGCCTAGGCCGTCGCCGTGTGGCCTTTTATTCTTCCCTGACTGGAAATGAAACGCGAGAAAGTCTGCCACCTGTTGGCGGCACTCTCGTTTAGCTTCGCGGGCCGTAGTCTGGCCCACGCGCTCGGCGCGTGATCGGTTGGCGCGCGCGCGGCGCGCGTACCGTTCCGATTGTGTGGTCGGGAGACCGCCACAGGACCCCCCCTGGTTGAGGGTGAGCCCGGTTAGGCGAGGTTGAATCGGACCGGAGGCCTTGATGTCCTCCCGGGTCTGGTTTTGATCTCTGCGGTTGGTTGATCCTTCCGCTTTGTTTTGTTTTCGTCCTCCTTGGCTGTTTAACTGTGGCTGTCCTCCTCCAAGGTGTAGGCCGGTTTGATGCAATTTATTGAAATATTGATAGTTCTACCATTAATTTTTAGTTTGAAGGTTTTTTCACCTCGGTTTGCCACTTCGTATGGGCCGTCATACGGAGGAGGTTGTAATGCTCCATTTGGCGCGTCATGCCTT
The DNA here is from genome assembly GCF_030848805.1 of Temnothorax longispinosus. Lineage (NCBI taxonomy): Eukaryota > Metazoa > Arthropoda > Insecta > Hymenoptera > Formicidae > Temnothorax > Temnothorax longispinosus. Next base: position 207,170 of record NW_027269970.1, on the reverse strand, counting down.
AAGAACACTCTTGGAGTTGTTTGCATGTTCTTGAAGACAAATGTGGATCTCTGACCATGACGTTTGATTTTCGGGCTTAGCCGATTTATTGTTTGCTTCAATCTCGTTATCAGGTCTTCTGTGTCTGCTTTACTTGTTGTCTCTTGCGTGCTTCGGAATTGTCCTGGTAGGCAGATTGATTCTCCAAACACTAGTTCCGCTGGTGTTGCGTTTAGGTCCTCCTTCCAAGCTGCCCTGATGCCCATTAGTATTACTGGTAATACTAATGTAATACTTCCGTCCAGTGTGTGGTTTCATGGCACTTTATAGCCGCTTTCATTTGTCGATGAAATCTCTCTACCATCCCGTTAGCTGCTGGGTGGTAGGCTGTTGTCCGGATGTGATTGGACCCAGTCAAGCGTGTTAATCTTTGAAAGAGGTCTGCTTCAAACTGGCGTCCTTGGTCCATTGTTATCCTGGTTGGAGTGCCGTATCTCGCTATCCACTCTCTAAATATGTGTTCGGCTACTGTTTCTGCCGTTATGTCGGGCACCGGGATTGCTTCCGGCCAACGTGTGAATCGGTCGATGATAGTTAGGCAATACTTGTATTCTTTTGACATTGGAAGAGGTCCCACCAGGTCGACGTGTATGTGTTCGAATCTCCTCGTCGGAGTTCTGAAGTTTCCAACTGGCGAGTTGTTGTGTCTTGTAATCTTAGATCTCTGGCAATGGGTGCATGCTTGTGCCCACTGCTTGCAATCTTTCTGGATCCCAGGCCACACATAACGCTCTGCTACCATCCTAGCCGTTGCCTTCGTTCCTGGGTGCGACAAGCCATGCAGGGATTGAAAGACCTGCTGTCTGTATGGCTTTGTCACGTAAGGTCGGGCTGTTGGCGTGGACGTGTCGCATAGTATGGTTGCCTTGCTTCCTGGGACGGGGATCTCTGTGAGCCGCAGTGATTTGCTGTTCTCTTTTAGCTCTTTCGTTTCTGGTTCTTCCTTCTGTGATCTGGCCAGTGCTTCGAAGTCGATGGCCTGGTGTACTGCATCCACCCTCGATAATGCGTCGGCTACGACATTGTCTTTTCCTGACGTATGTCCGTGGTGAACTGTGCAATATATTCGAGGTGTCGTGTCTGCCGTGGTGAGCTTCGTAGAGGATCTTGGTTGAGGGCGTATGTCAAAGGCTTGTGGTCGGTGTATACCACGAAGTTCCTTTCTTCGAGCATGTGCCTGAAGTGTTTTATCGCCGTGTATATCCCTAGGAGCTCGCGATCGTACGGGCTGTACTTTGTCTGTGCGCGGTTGAGCTTCTTACTCAGGAACGCGAGTGGCTGCCATCCCTCGTTCGTCCTCTGCTGCATTACTGCTCCTATTGCCATCTCTGAGGCGTCCGTTATTACTGCTAGTTCTGCTCTCAGGTCCGGGTGTGCCAGTACGGTAGCTCTAGATAGACTATCCTTGCAGCTCTGGAAAGCCTTCTCCGTTTCTGCTGTCCATGGGACTGATATTTTGCCTTTCATCCGAGGCCCCTTGAGCATCTCATTCAACAGGGCCTGATCCTTTGCTGCGCCTGGAATGAAACGGCGGTAAAAGTTTATCGTGCCCAAGAATCGTCGTAGCTGCTTTATAGTCTGAGGTTTGGAAAATTTCCGGATTGCCTCTACTTTCTCTGGTAGGGGTGTGGTACCCTCGGCTGATACCAGGTATCCCAGGAACTTTACTTGCTTCACGCCGAATATGCATTTTGCAGGATTGACTTTTATTCCGTACTGTTCTAATCTTTCGAACAATTAGCGTAGGTGGTCTTTGTGTTCTTCTTCCGTGTTGGATGCTACGATGATGTAGGCATAACAGAAGTTGAGGCCCCTCAGTATTTCGTCTATGAACCTCCGGAACGTCTGTGCTGCGTTGCGAAGTCCAAATGGCATGTATAGGAACTCGAATAAGCCAAAGGGCGTAGTAATCGCCGTTTTTGGTATGTCGTCCGGGTTTACGGGTATTTGATTGTACGCCCGTACAAGGTCCAATGTACTGAAGATCCGCTTCCCGTGGAAAGTTTGCGCAAAATCTTCAATGTGAGGTACTGGGTACCTGTCGGGCTCTGTTCTGGCGTTCACTCTGCGGTAGTCTCCGCAGGCTCGCCATGTACCATTTTCTTTCGGTACATGTGGAGTGGTGATGCCCACGGGCTTTTTGAAGGCCTTATTATCCCTTCTTGTAGTAGGAGGTTGAACTCTGTTTTGGCCGCTTGGAGTTTGTCCGGGGCCAGTCGGCGTGGACGACAGGCCTCTGGTTGACCTTTCGTTGTTTTAATGTGATGTGTGGTGCCGTGCTTTTCAATCTTGGTCTTGGTGCTGGAGTTCATGATTCCTGGATACTTGGCCAGGATATCATGATATCCCGTTTCTATCCTCAGTGTCTTTATTGATGTCAGCTTGCTCGTGCCAGTGGATCCGGGCGCCGCGAGTCCTGTCTGCCCGTCGATTAGCTTCTTATTTCTAACGTCCGGTAGCAGGTGATAGTACGACAAGAAGTCTGACCCGATTATTGGTACTGTTACGTCTGCGACGATGAATCGCCATGGGTGTGCTCTTCTCAATCCGAAATCTGGTTGCAGAGTGGTGAATCCATATGTTTCTATTACGGATCCGTTTGCCGCAAAGAGTTGATAAACTCCTGCTTTTCTCTCTCCCTGAGTACTGATGTAAGGAAATACGCTGACATCTGATCCGGTATCTATGAGGTATCTCTTCTGGGTCGTGCGGTCTGTGACGTACAGGCGGCGGGATCCAGAGTTGTTGTCATTGGCCGCCTTCAATGACTGCTCTCCTTGTTTTCCGCCTTGAATGTGCACGGTTGAGTACACTTCTGTGCCTCCGCTCCGAAACGGCGGTGGTAGTAGCACACTCCGTCTCGGCGGGGTGTCTTGCTGCGTTGGCGACTTCGACTGCGATTTCTCTGACGGTTTCTGCCTTGTGCTTGGATGGATTTGACCATCTTCTCCACTTGCAGAGTGAGTGCTGCTATTTGTTTGCTCAGCGCGTCCCCTTGTGCCTTGTCCGTGTTTGCGGTTGTGCTTGTGGGCGTTGGCGCGGTTGTCGCCAGGACGAGCGACTTGCTGTCGACCTCGCGTATTCGGTCCGCCTGATCCGCTACATCTTCCAGTCTATTTTTTGTTCGTGTAGCCAAGATAGCTTGTGTTTGTGGGGGTAGTCGCCCTAACCAGAGCGTTCGTAGGAGTTCACTCGAGACGGTGGTCCCGGCTAGTGTCGATAAGTGCCGGAGAAATTGCGATGGCTTCCTGTCTTCTAGCTCCTCGTGCTCTAGTAGCTGCCTGATCCGTTGCCCCTGTGAGTCCGTGAGCCTCTGGATCAGCGCCTTCTTGATTGCCTCGTATTTATGCTCTGCCGGGGGATGCGTGATGACATCTTTGATTTCCTTGGCTTGTTTCGGCTGGATCCGCGAGATGACGTATGCGTACTTGGCATCGTCTTCTTTGATCTCGCATAGGGCGAATTGGCCCTCTAGCTGCGCGAACCAAAGCTCGGGTTCTTCCGGCTAAAAAGGGGGAAGTCGAATTGACAACCTCTTCGCGTTGATTTCCTCCATATCTTTGTACTCGTCGTCGCTCTCTATCTCGACGGTGTTATTCGCTGTTGACATTGGTCTTCCTCTCCGACGTCGGGGTCACCAATTTGTGGCCGCTATGCCACTTTCGCTTGGGCGTCGCGTGCCCTTCGCAGAGGAGATGCCGCAGCGTGAGAAGGATTGTCGAGTGAGCTGAGAGACAGATGTATAATAAATAGGTCGTTTATTTTACTGTCCTATATTACATATGTTTGTGTGTCAGTGTGCTGAAGGAGGCCCTGAGAAGGGCCGTTTGGGTTTTTCTTGTGCGGTGGCCCTGAGAAGGGCCGATTGGTTTCTTCGTCTCCTACTCTCGGAGGCGCTCACGCCAAATGATGCTCAGCTGCATTTTAGTCCTCCGGAAGGAGCTGTATTTCCGCCAAGCCGGCGGTGTCCTCGGTGGAGTGTGGGACTGCTCCGTCTCCTCGGTCTGTGTGGACTCCGACGCTAGTGCCGGGGGCTCGTCGGACTGCGTCCCTTGTGAGGAGGTGACCTCCCACTCCTGGTCGGTTTGTACCTCCTGAGTGTCGCGTGGAGGCTGGTGTTGCACGCCTCGGTGCACGCGCGCCGGAGGGATGGTCTGCGTTCCCTGATGTGCCCGCTCGGTAGGTGATGGCGGCAGAGGCGACAGGAGTGGAGGCACCGTCCACGACAGTCGAGGAGGAGTGTAGCGCCGGACTTTCACGTCCCACGTTGAGATGAGTGTGCGTGGAGGACGAGTCAGTCGCACCGGCGAGAGCTGGAGCGGGACGGGCTTCCACGGGTGGCCTGGACGGTAGTCCAGGGGCCGCTGAGGGCATGGTGTAAGGATTACATGGTGTGCTCAATTGCCTGTGGGGATTCGGGTAATGACGTCACTCGTGTCGAATTGTGTAAACAGAGTAGCCAACGTCTAGAAGTAAAACATTTTTGGTGTTGTAATATTGGCACATGTTCATGCATCGTCACACTCATGCCGCTTATGCCACTCAGAAGTACGGTACATTGTTTTGTGTTAAACAGTGGGTCTGTTTGCGTTGCGACAATATATAAATTTAAAATAAAAATGGTGCGGTGTATTGTTAAAAGTTGTAGGAATAAAACAACGGGGATTCGTGAGGAAACTGTGAATTTTTTTCAGCTACCGAAAAATGAAGTGATGCGGGAAGGATGGCTGAAAAAAATAGGAGGCTATGTTTTACCACCAAAAGTTGAATTTGGTAAGTTTGATATTGTACATAAACGTGCAAAAGTATATTAATTGAAACATAAAAATGAATAAAAAATAATATTTTTTAGTTACTAACATAACCTCAAATTTTGTATTTACAAATGGAGTAAAAATGTCATGAAATGTTATTAATATGAACAGAAAATAATAAAAACAAATTAGCACTTTGTTCATGTATATAAGTAAAAATATTTTACAATTCAAAATATAAAAATTTTTAATTTGAAATAAAAATTATAAAGCCATATTTAATACAATGTATTAAGTTTTATTATTTATACATTATATTATTTTCAGCAAGGATATGCTCGGTTCATTTTAGTCAAGAGTCCTTTCATCAAGGTCGAGCACGGAAAGACCCTGTTAAGAAACGTCACCTACTACCATCGGCTGTGCCAACGTTATTTTTGTAGCTTTCCACGGACATCATTTTTCAAAAGAAGATTACGTAATAAGGAAAGTAATGAAATTAGTAAAAGAGGATGCTGAGTACAAAGTTTCCTTACCTGATGAAGTTTTATTGTGTCTGGTGAGAACACGTACGTACATACGAATAAAAGAAAATGCCAAAAAATCGTACGTAAACAGAGAGAGAAGAAAGAAGGAGAAGAAAATGAAGAAACTAGTGTCGTAAATTAAACTAATGTTGTCATTGCACGAGTATAATGTGTATGTAATGTATAATGTAATGTGTATAATGTAATGTATATATAATCATACTCTTTCTGCAAATCTATATATATATGTATATATACATACAACGGAATAATATTTAATTAATAGCAAGTTTGTTTGTGGCTAAAATGTACTTACCTGCGTACTCTAACATCACTGAAAGAATGTGTCAAAATTATATTTATATAAATATAATATTAAATTTCTTGTTATTAAACATTTTCAACTACTTTTTTTCAGAAGAAAAGTTACAAATAAAAGTTGTTATACTAATTATTTTTGCTTCTTTGCATTTCTTTTCACAAACATTAATCACTTCTCTCTCTTCAAAAATATCAGTAATAATATTTTAAATGTAAAAGGTGTGACAAATTTTTTTTCAAAGATCTGATTTTCGTGTATCGACTTTCCTTTTAAGCGGTTTATTAATGTACCACCTTGTGTTGTAAACAAATTAATTTTAAATAGGTACAATTATTGAAACAGAAATTAGAAATGTAATCAAGAATAATGAATAAAAAAATACATGAAATTGGAATAATTAATAAATTATATTAAATTTCAATAATTTAATTTTTCGTTGATTATGTATACCTATAATTAGTTATATTATACTTCGCCAATACATATTTTTAAACGCCAATTTCATATAAAATTAATAATTGTTATGTTACTTTTACGGGCAACAAATAATTAATAAAAAAAAAACAATTGATTCGAACGTATGACCCCTGCATTCGAAAGTTATCGCCACATCCTTTGAGCCAGTAAGATACTAGAGTGCTTTTATACTTAATATATACATTATCATCGGGCAGAAGGTTAGGCTTTATTCATGCCATTAATCGATGACAATAATTCTGTCTTTTTGCGTTAATTCATTCAAAACCAGCAAAGGAAAAAATAGAAGCATTAAAACATTCGAAAAAAGAAAGTATTGCAATTTTAATACTATTACATTCTTTGTACAATGAGGCTTTACAAGTATTATTTTTTTTAATCTTCTTTAATACTTTTCCATTTGTTGAGAAATCATTGAAGCCCTAAACAATAATACTTTTCAATAATTTCTAATAAATACAACGTATCTTCAAATATCATTCATCGTTGCAATACATTTTCAGGAGGCAGTTTGCAACATAATCCGTTCAAATTTCCTATTTCCTAGTTACTTTTAGTGGTGGTACCACTGCTTACACAATTCGACGTGAGCGGCAGAGAGAGAAACAATTTTAGAGAAAGAAAGACACCAATTGAGCACACCATGTAATCCTTACACCATGGCTGAGGGTGTCTCGGTGGCGGCAAGCGAAGTGGCGTAGCTCGTCTCGGTGGTGGCCGTAGCTTCGGTGGCGGCAAGGTGACGGCGAGATGTAGCTAGATCTCTTATTCAAAAGACTTCTCCTGGTCTTGGCTGTGAGCCTGAGAGCAGTCGAAAGCTGCTTAGCCGTCGCCGTGTGGCCTTTTATTCTGCCCTGACTGGAAATGAAACGCGAGAAAGTCTGCCACCTGTTGGCGGCTCTCTCGTATAGCTTCGCAGGCCGCAGTCTGGCCCACGCGCTCGGCGCGTGATCGGTTGGCGCGCGCGCGGCGCGCGTACCGTTCCGATTGTGTGGTCGGGAGACCGACACACAAAGTAATAAAATATAAATTCTCACACGCTTCAAGAATATATTAAATATATGAAAGAATGCTTTTATATTAACCCTCCGTTTTTTTTATACCTTCTTAGTGCATACGTGAGTCTGTCATGTTCAACGCTCCCTACCTTAAAGTATTTTAAAAAATCTGAAAAAATTTATAAAACATCTGTCTACATTGTAGTTGACAATTTTATAATTTTTTGATAACCATTTGTTTATTTAATATTTGATTTTTAATGAACTTTCAATAATATTAGCAAAATTATTACTTACAAAAAAGATATTACGTCTAGTGCATACATGGGTCTGAGACGTCCGTGCGAGACTTGACTTGCTCGGTATTCGGCGATATATTGATCTTTCGTAACAGCTCTGGGTCCCTCTTGAGTCCCTTTTCTCACTTACTTTTTTAGAAATAGAGGCAGTCTTGCCAGTTTTACAGTTACGAGCAGATATTATTTTGGCTCGGACGCCGTAGACCCGTACGTACACGGAAGGTTAAATATGCATTACACATTATGTGGATAAATAGCTATATGTGTTGTCACGACTTTTTACACTCCCGGACCGCTCCGGGACGTGTGCCGGATCAAAAGGACTTAGGAGAGCGGGATGGTTGGCCTCTCCAGTGATTTCCTCGCACCTCCGATACTCCACGAAATGTTCCAAATGTTGGGCGCCAGACGCGTACATTCGCGTCCACGAAATCGCGAAAACCTAAACGAGACGCAAAACGAAGTGTGGAGGTGCGGGGAATCGGCTAGCTTGACCTAATCACGGGCGGGGTTAATGAAGGGCAGCGCGATTTTCGGCGGGGTGACACGGTAATTTCATACTCAGTCAGATAACAAAGAAAATAACATTTATTGAGTACTGGTTGTCGAGAAAATAAATTCAATAAACAAATCAAGAAATTGAGTCTCTAATAAACACGCTGAAGGCTCTATTCTCACACAATGAATAATTCGAGTCGAAAACCGTACGAAAACTCTGTCGCAATATCTTAACTTAACGCGAGATATTCGGCTCGGGCGCAACGGGGAGGCGCCGAGTCATTTAACCAAGCCAGTCGCGATATCGCTAATAATGTTGGGCGCCAGGTGTGGAGAAGGCCACACCACCTTTGACTCGAAGTACGCGTCGAATAACCACGGATCGCCAGGAAGAACTACGCGAGTAACATCTAAACGCACGAAGCGTGTGAACGCCGGTAATTTCTTAACGCGAATACAAGTCTAACATAATTAATCAATCGGCGGGAACGACATTCGACCGCGATTAACAATGCCATCGACATTCCAACGCAAAATTCGAGATTATCACGAGCCGGGACGCCATAGGACGTAACGCGATTACTACCGGACGCAAGTTTCTCAACGCGAGAGCACAATTATCACCCGTAATAACGAGATCCGAACACAAATCGACACGCTAACACCGACGCTCGAACAAAAGAATTTCCCGACGCGAAGAAACGGTAACGCAATTGACGAAACACCGGCCCGTATGCGGCCGTACCCCAAGGTCGCGAGGACAACGCAATATACTCGCGATATCGAACTCATTAACGCCTATCGCGATCTCCAGGGATTCGCCATAACGCTCGTACCACGGTTCCGCGGCCACGATACCATCCCGAAGCCCTTCGCTCTCGTTATCGATCGCGAAATTACACTCGATCTTAACATGCGTTATCCCGAGCGAGAGCGTGCACCGGAGGGCGGTGTCGTGGCTTTACATAACGCGATTTACGGGCAACCTCACCGGTGATATGCCTCCTCCTGGGCTCCTCGCCGTCACCTTCCTCCAACGATCCTCGATCCGCCAGACAATTATCGAAATACCCGACTCGGGGTGGCTATCGCGTATCTTACAAAACGTATCTTGCCGACGGACGACCAGAGAGTGAAACGCTAAACCCGCTCGATTGCGGAATCGATACGGTACCCCTTCCTGAGGGGCGCGCGAGCTAATCGGGCGCGAGCTTGCAAGCCCGCGGTGTCCCGGCGCAGTGCTGTCGATACGAGATCCTTCGGGGGCGGGCAACGGTCCCTCGGCGGCGTGCGACTCCTCAAATTTTTGTCCTTAGCGGCGGACGGAACTTTGCTCGTGCCGGTGTGCCTCCGGTTTGACCCTGGGGCGGTGGCCAGCCACCCCGTAGGTCGATGTTTTGTGGAGATCATTTGCTGAAGCCAGGTGTTTACCCAAGCGCTTGGGGCCCCGCTATCGGCGGCCTCGTCCGTCGCTGCCGTACGTGCCGCCCGCCTGCCGCGTTGCTCTCGCCAGCCCGCGATCTCTGCTGCTTCCGCGTTTGCCACCCCTCCTGGGTTATCGATCGTCCTTGATTTCCTTCGCCAAATACTCCCTCGAAGGTTTGCCGTGGTGTGGGTGAGGTGCCGCGCGTATTACATTGCAAAAGAAACAAAAAAAGTAAACAAAATGCGGAAACGCGATTAAATACGACCCCTGGAGATCTCGTCGTTGCCTCCCTGGTCCGTCCCTGGGCGCGAAATTCCGCGCCTTGTGACGGCGGCGGGGCGCCGCGACGGTGCGGCGAGCCGCAACGTCACAGTGTGTAATTATATTTGAAATTTTTATAAATTGCTTTACGTGTAATTTTATATATTTTCTTATTTTACATGCATATATATCTTTCTAAAACCAGTAATATAATTATATATGATATAATACTATCATTATTTTATACAGAGCGCCCCGGGTTTTACCCGATAAACTGCGGGAGCATATTCTACAAGTAAAAATAAGAAAAAAATATTATATGAAATTTGGCTAGAAATGCTTTATTATAAACAAAGTTATAAACAAATATTGAAACGGAACATGAAATAGGTAATAATGGTTCTCTGACCTTCTCTGACTTAAATTTGGGGAGATCGCCAAATTTAACGCTCTTGATTTTTACTTATGGGGAACTTTAAAAAATAAGAGTCATCAAAATAGATAATAATTTTTACCTATTTCACGTTCCGTTTCAATAATTATTTACAACTTTGTCATAAAGCATTTCTAGCCAAACTTCATATAAAATTTTTTTCTTATTTGCACTTGTAGAATATACTCCCGCAGTTTGTCGGGTAAAATCCGGAGCACTCTGTATAATATTATAAAGTTTATTTTTTATATATATATTTCCTATTCTCGTACAAAAAAAACTAAAATATTTACATTTTCCGGGGCTAAACAGTTACGTTTTCGTGATACAATATTACACGCTGAGGAAAACGCTCTTTCCGAACTCGCGGATGTTGCAGGTATTGCTAAATATTTCCTCGCCAATTCGGCGAGTGTCGGATATTTATTAACTCTTGACTTCCACCATTCGAGGGGTGAGTCATTATAATCAATGGTTATTTCCATTTGATAATGGTCAAGTTGCTTTCGCCAGTCAGTTTGTGTACTTGAAGTACTCTTTTTAAAAATAAAATCTAATGCACTTCCAACCACACGTGTAGTTCTTTCCTCCGGTATATCGATTGGAGCTAGTGTCTGTAAAAAGTGAAATATTCATTTTATTCAGTCTATTTCTTTATAGTAAATAAGTCTTCTCTTCGTTATCTTACTCATTGCAAACATAATGTACGTATAAAACAATGAACAATTAATTGCACACACACACACACACACACACACACACGCGCGCGCGCGCGCGCACGCGTACACGCGCACGCACACGCACACGCACACGCACACGCACACGCACACGCACACACACACACACACGCACACGCACACACACACACACACACACACACATATATTATATATTACCTGTAATTCTTTCTTGATAAAGTCTTTTATCTTTATTCTCTCCGTTTCGAATTGTTCGGCTGTTAAGTCTTTGTAGCGAGGCGGATCGAGGAAGCTTGCAATTTGACGCACGCTGACTTTCTCGTTTGATTGTAATTCCATATCAAAGCGCCTAATCAGTGATTGACGTAATATTTGTTTGAATGTCGAAATATAGTCGTCGTCCAAAACGTTCTCTATCAGATGATTATCTATGATTCCTCGTATTACCGGACGAACCAAAGATATTGTGACTTCGGATGAAGAGCAAAATACGGTGGTTGCACATTGGAGAGGTTTCATCGCAGAAGCGTCACCAGTTTTTCTATAGTCAACCATTCAATTGCAGTGATTTCTAAGTTTTGAGCCTGCCTCGGTTTTGTTATAGATGTATCATTTAATACCGCCAAAATAGGAGTTCTATTTTTTTGTAAACGTTTACACATATAATAAGTGGAATCCCGTCTTGTAGGACAGCTTTGAATTAATGTTGTTAAGTTTCTATAGATTTTAGTTTTCGTGTTTAAATAAGCGCGCGTTTCTAGTGATTATATACAATAAGATTAGTTTGGGCGCAGCGGCGCTCACAACCATACGTGCACGTCTCGTAGTAGTATTTTTCGGTTGGTATTCTTTTTAGAGCGCGCCAAAAACTCCCGCCTATTACACTCGTCTTTTGTTAGCGTTCGTGAGAAGACATGCGAGCGTGACATTGTAATACTGATTCCAATTATATTATATTAAAGTTGTGTTCTTTATCATTCGGCTAATTTCATATTTCTCGACACCTGCGCACATCCAAGATAATATCCAACAAATGTCTCTTGCGGCAGATTGAATTTTATTTGAGTTTTGTGTAGCTCTTGCATTGCTAATGTAGAATGTTTGAAATGTCCAACAATTTTCCGTGCTTTCTGTATAACATATGCTAATGCATCATTCACAGCTAGTTGTAGGGTATCAGCCGCACAGTTAACATGTTCATTTATATTTTGAAGATTTTCTGCAGCGTTTATCATATTGGATGCATTGTCGTGTATATATATATCTTTATGGTTCGGCATAAGTTGGGACCAACCATAAGCGATGTGTACATACGTATACGTTGATATACATCGACATCCTAATTTGTATTTCGGAAGTATTTTCCATATGTATAATCAAAATACAAAGATATATCAAAATTAAGCTTCCTTATATGATTTGTTAATTGTCGGTACCAGTAAAAAAATGCATTAAAAACTGATTATGCATGATATACATAATGCAAAATGCGCATACGTTAGTTTTTGATAATCATATACATTGTATTTCGTAATTAATTGTGGTTTGTATACATTATATCAAACATTACATCAAAAAAAGAAAGTTTCTTTTGTATGGTAATTTAATGGGACCGTAAAAATTCTAGTTTATTTCTCTAAACTGTGGATACGTAACGTAAAGAAATTACAAGTGAATTGCATTCCAAGATTTCCCTATATGCTAATAAAGATATTCTTAAAATTATTTGTAAAATTTTACAATTCTAAAAATTGTACAAGAAGAAAGTCGTCAGATGTATATCAGGATATTTGAAGGGCTTGTTGTTATAATGGGCTAACCCAAAGTTTGTGAAAACGGAGAAAATAAACTCTAAAGATACATTCGGAAGATAGACTAAATGATAGCATATATTCTAATAGGTACCGGTCATTGGTACACTACCAATCCAAGTGTGTTATTTTTACACGCATAAACGTCTAAAAATGACACATTATACAGTAGTGCTTTTTATGTGTTTCTTTACATATTAAATTACGTCATTTAATACATTTAATCATATTAAATTAAAAGTATATTGAGTTAATACGTTCAATCGTGTTAAAAGTTTTGAATTATCTGTAGTCTTTCGATATTTTGCAAACAAACATTTTTACGTGTTAATTTCTAAATTATACACCAAATAAAATATTGCCAGTAATTGACAATACGGATGAAATCAATCGACAAATAGTTTAATTGAGCGGTCCTACTATTTACATATTGCAATGAGGAAATCAGTTTTCAAATGTAATGATGACACTGAGAAAAAATTTTTTTGCACTTTAGTAAACATTAGTTTGCATACAACTGTTACTCTATTTATTAAAATAAAGAAAATTTTTCTTTTTATTTTAGTATACTTTTTTCTCAGTAAATACACGTGTAATAATGTAAAAAAGGAAAATTTTCTTTATTTTAGTAAATGGGGGTCACAATTGTATGCAAACCAATATTTACTAATGTTCAGGTTATAAGTTATAACTAACTCGATAATACTTGAGAAGTTTATTAAGAGTATCACAAGCTACACATGTGTATGTAAACGAATGCCGGTCGAGAGTGAGTGGTAACGCTGGTGGTGACGCTGGTCGTAAGACCCCCTATCGGCCTTTTTTATAAGCCAATCGGTAGCGCGCTTATAGCGCCCATAAGTCAGGCAGCGCTCGTAGAGCCTAGCGCTCAGGCGCGAGTTTAGAAATGAGGAGTCTTTCCTTCAACACTCTCCCTAAAACTCAACATTTTACAAAAACGACTTATTAATATTTCTCTTACTAATTAATCCTAATTTACAACGTAAATTTATAAAGCTCGGTTTTGCTAAAACCTTAGTAAAAATATCTGCGATTTGCTCATCGCTACTAACATGCTTTACATTAATCACACCCTTTTCATACATTTTGCGTATAAAATGAAACTTTACGTCGATATGTTTACTCTTCTGATGGAATTCAGAGTTTTTAATCAATCTTATTGCACTCATGTTGTCTATAAATAAACAAAACCCCTCGTTATCGCAATCTCCACATTCAGCCAACAAGCCTTTTAACCAGATTATCTCTTTAACAGCTGAGGCAGCGCTAACATATTCGGATTCTGTAGTAGACAGAGAGATACATTGTTGTCGTTTACTCTGCCAAACAATCGCTGCGTTTGCGTTTTTACACAGAATACCAGACGTCGATTTTCGAGTCTCTCGATCACCCGCAAAGTCTGCGTCGCTATATGCTTCAAAGCCACCTGTTTTACAATACAATAACCCTATATCCGCAGTACCCTTTAGGTATCTCATAATACGCTTTACAAGCGACCAATGTGCTATACTAGGATTCTCTAACGCTCTAGACGCAATATTAACCGCAAAACTAATATCTGGTCTGCTAATTACCTGCAGATACAATAAGTTACCTACCGCTTCTCGATACGGAATCTCTTTTTCTACTTTACATGGACTGGATAAGTCCCAACCAGTTTCAATTGGAGTAGAAACTATGTTAGCGTCACTCATATTAAATCTCTCTAACATTTTTCTAACGAATTTTTCTTGGTTAATAAAAATAGATCCATCTGGCAACTCAACGATTTCTACTCCAAGGAAACTCGTTACATTTTTCGTCTCGGTTATTTTAAAATGCTTACGCAACTCAAGGAAGAGCCCTTCTAAGAGCAGTTTGTTGGTTGCAGCCAAAAGACCATCGTCTACATAAACGGCCAATAACATTTTACCAATTTCATTTTTAAAAATGTAAAAACATGGATCTGTGCTATGCTCCTTGAAAAACCAAAAGATTCGAGAAAACTCGTGAAATGCTCTATCCAACACCTTGGTGCTTGCTTTAGCCCATATAGGCTCTTTAATAATTTGCATACACGTGCCGTTCCATCATTAAAACCCTCGGGTTGATACATGTATATATCTTCCTTTAAAGATCCGTATAAAAAAGCGGTTTTAATATCAAATTGAGCAAGATTTAATCCGTCGTGGGCCGCTATACTCAATAAAGTTCTTACCGTATCAAAACGTACTACTGGGCTAAACGTTTCTTTATAATCTATCCCTTCCGTCTGAAAATAGCCCTTTATAACTAAACGAGCTTTATGTCGCTTCGCACCATCAGGATTCGATTTAATTGTATACACCCAACGACTCTTTAAAATCTTTTTCGTTTCTGGTTTTTCTACGAGCATCCACGTTTTATTTTCGAGTAACGATTCTATCTCGTCATGCATAGCTGCTTCCCAGTTACACTTATCATTAAAATTGATAGCCTTGCTATAATTTTCAGGCAGCATCTCAGTAAAATATGAAACTGGAGAACCATAAAACTCTATTTTTTTAATTTTATTTTTATCTCTTAATTGTCTTACATTTGAGTTGTCACTACTTGAAGACTGCACAGGTTTTGTCTCACAATCACATTGTGTCTCTTTTTCTTTTTCGTCCTTTTGTAAATCTTTATCATAAAGAATCCCAGAATCGTATGTGTCATTTTGCTCTCCCCCGCTCTTTATTTCGATTTGATTAGGAACTACCTTTTCCTTTTTGAACAAAACATCACGACTCAAAACTATATCTTTTAAACTTGGTATATATACTCGATAACCCTTGCAGACTCAATGTAACCAACTACAAATCCTTTCTCTGCCTTTTTATCAAGTTTTCTCCGTTTCTCATTCGGTATGTGAACAAAACATTCTGTTCAAAAAATTTTCAAATTACTTATATTAGCTGTCTTACCGAACCACAACTCATATGGAGTTCCTTCCGATTGCTTAGTCGGACTTGTTCTATTAATGACATATACTGCCGTATTCATGGCCTCCGCCCACAAAGATAAGGGTATATCTGGTTTCGCATATATCATCGATCGTGCTGCTTCAACAATTATTCTGTTATTCCGTTCTGCAACGCCGTTCTGCTGTGGAGTATAAGAAACATTCACACCGTGTTTTATACCTTTACTACTTAAGAAACTGTTAACATTCTTATTTATATATTCCTTACCACCATCGCTGTGAATTTCCCTTACATTTTCACCGAACTGATTTTCGAGTTCTTTACAAAACATCTTTAGTTTTTCAAAAACTTCTGACTTTTCACGCAAAAAATAAATTTTTCTAAAACCCGAAAATTTTC
The DNA here is from genome assembly GCF_030848805.1 of Temnothorax longispinosus. NCBI lineage: Eukaryota > Metazoa > Arthropoda > Insecta > Hymenoptera > Formicidae > Temnothorax > Temnothorax longispinosus. The sequence goes on along the minus strand of NW_027269970.1, from coordinate 191,283 downwards.
ATTCTTAAAAATTAGTGAATACCTTTTACCACCGAGTGATTCCTGCTGCATAGGACCACACACGTCAGTGTGTACAACCTCTCGAACCCTCGTCGCACGTTCAACTCTATCATGAAAACTTAACCTATGATGCTTGCCATAAGCACAGCCGTCACAGAAATCATCTACAACTAAAACATTAATACCCATGTTTTTTAACAAAGTTTTAACATGTCTCTTGTCCTGATAACACAGCCTTTCATGCCATAACTGCAAAGTATCCGCATTTGATTTTACAGTATCAATTTTACCAAACTTACTGACAATATTACATTCTTTCGGTATTAAAACACGCAGATCGATTTTATACAAATCACCGTTATCTGAGCCCGTCGCTATAATCTTTTTGCCGCGAGTTAATTCAAAACGTGAACCACGATCCGTAAGTGAAAAATTTACGCCTTTCTTAGCTGCGACTTTTACAGAAAATAAATTTTGCTTTAAGCACGGTACATACAAAACATCTTGAATGACACCCGAAATCCATTGTTCATTCACAAGAGTTTCGATTTCAATGTTACCTCTCCCGTAGGCTGGAATCTCGTCTCCGTTTCCAACTCTTACCGTCAACGGTTTTTCATATTCTTCGTAAAAACTGAACCAATCACGTCGTCTTGTCATGTGATCTGATGCGCCCGAGTCGATTACCCAGAAATCGTTTACAGCAGCGCCACTGCTTCCGAGAAACGCCTGCCTGGTCGTTCCGCCATCTTGTTCCGTAGAATTTGCTTCCTTTTGCGTCCCTGTCTTCTCGCTTTGTTTTGGACAATTTTTCCTTATATGCCCCTTTGATCCACAAGAATAACAGCCCGTACAGTCCTTTTTTACATGGCCTCGCTGTCCGCATGAAAAACACACAACACCTTTTTCTTTTGTCGATTGTCCCTTTTGTCTCGACTTGTTGTTGTTTTTCGAAGACGTGTTTCTTCGCGATCCTGACTTTGAGAATAAAGCAACCGTCGTCTCCTCGGGATTTTCTTGCTTTTGCAGCCGAACCTCCTCGTTCATTAATCGCGTCGTCAAATTTTCAAAGGTTTTCTTCGTATCACTTTCGGAATCCCACGCACTGTGAAAGTGATTAAACTTCTGTGGAAGAACCGAAAGCGCGCGTGTCAAAATCATCGAGTTTGGAATCTCACCACCGAGGCTCTTCATTTTCGTCGCCAACTGCTCAAGCTTCGATAAATTATGCGCAACGCTTTCACTGCAGTCCCACTTTAACTCAAAAAATTGTTTTTTAACAAGCGACAAATTTTCATCTGATTTTAAATCATACACCGAAGATAACTTCGTCCACATTTTCTTCGCTGTAGTGCAGTTCAACAGCAAATTCAACGGCTTCCTCTCGACTGTCGTGACAATTAATTTTCGAGCGGCTTTGTCTGCCTTCTCGAATTTCTTCAGCTTGCTTGCTGAATCTTGGTCATCAGCGCCAGGGCGAACAAGCCTGCCCTCACAGACATCCAGAACATCTTGATCTTCCTCTAGAAGAGTACGAATCACAAACCGCCATTGATGCCAGTTATCCTTGTCACGAAGCTTCTCGATTTTCAAGTGCGTTGCTTCCATTTTTCACTCAATACTTTTCGTTCACTTCTCAATTGCGTGGTCTGGGCCCATAACCTGTTCAGGTTATAAGTTATAATTAACTCGATAATACTTGAGAAGTTTATTAAGAGTATCACAAGCTACACATGTGTATGTAAACGAATGCCGGTCGAGAGTGAGTGGTAACGCTGGTGGTGACGCTGGTCGTAAGACCCCCTATCGGCCTTTTTTATAAGCCAATCGGCAGCGCGCTTATAGCGCCCATAAATCAGGCAGCGCTCGTAGAGCCTAGCGCTCAGGCGCGAGTTTAGAAATGAGGAGTTTTTCCTTCAACAACTAAAATGCAGAACATTTCTTTTTTTACAATCAGTGTATGTCGTACAGTAAAGGTTTGATTTGGCTGTAATCTGTCAATATTTCGTGGGCTAACATTTTCGTGTTAATTCTTAAATAATGCACCAAGTAAAATATCGCAAGTTCTCAAGCAATTGAACGTACAGATAAAATTAATTGAGAAATAGTTAAACTGAGCGGTCCTGCTATTTACCATTGCACCGAGGAAATCGGTCCTCGCATGTAACAATATGTCCTAGAGTAAAAATTTTGATTTGGCTGTAGTTTGCCCGTATTTCGTGGGCCAACATTTTCGTGTGTTAATCTTTAAATAATGCACCAAGTAGAATATTGCAAGTTCTCAAATAATAACCGAACGTATAGATGAAATTAATTAAGAAATAGTTAAACTGGGTGGTCCTGCTATTCACCATTGCACCGAAGAAATCGGTCCTCGCATGTAACAATACGTCCTAGAGTAAAAATTTTGATTTGGCTGTAGTTTGCCCGTATTTCGTGGGCCAACATTTTCGTGTGTTAATCTTTAAATAATGCACCAAGTAGAATATTGCAAGTTCTCAAATAATAACCGAACGTATAGATGAAATTAATTAAGAAATAGTTAAACTGGGCGATCCTGCTATTCACCATTGCACCGAAGAAATCAGTCCTCGCATGTAACAATATATACATCCTGCAGTAAAAGTTTTGATTTGGCTGTAATCTGTCGATATTTCGTGGGCCAACATTTTCGTGTGTTAGTCCTTTAATAAAGCACTGAGTGAAATATTTCAAGTAATCGAAAGTACAGGTGAAATCAATCGATAAATTGTTTAACTAAGCGGTCCTACTATTTACACATTGCAATGAGGAAATCAGTTCTCAAATGATACACTGAGAAAAAATTGTTCTGCATTTTAGTAAATATTTAGTTTGCATACAACTGTTACTCTATTTATTAAAAAGAAGAAAGTTTTTCTTTTTTTATTTAAGAATACTTTTTTCTCAGTAAATGGGGTCACAGTTGCATGCAAACCAATATTTACTAAAATGCAGAACATTTCTTTTCTCATAATCAGTGTATATCGTATACAGTAAAGGTTTAATTTAGCTGTAAAATCTGTCGGCATTTCGTGGGCCAACATTTTCGTGTGTTAATCCTTAAATAATGCACCGAGTAGAATATTGCAAGTTCTCAAGTAATAACCAAACGTATAGATGAAAATAACTGAGAAATAGTTAAACTGGGCGGACCTGTTATTTATCATTGCACCGAAGAAATCGGTCCTCACATGTAACGATACGTCGTAAAGTATAACCTTTGATTTGGCTGTAATCCTTCGGTATTTCGCAGTCCATCATTTTCGCTTTTAAATTTCTAAATTATGCGTTGTGTAAAATATAGCTTATGCGAAGTATACGTAAAATTTGTCGAGGAATAATTTATTTGATCGGTTCTGCTATTATCCATTATATATCATGGAAATCGGTCCTCGCATGTGACGATACGTCTAGTAAAAGTTTTGTTTCAGCTATAATTTTTACTTATGTTTTCATTATTTTCGTGCGTTTTTTTTTAAACAATGCACTGAATATAATATTTGAAAATTTGAACATGAAATTCTTCGAAAAGTATAACTGGTCAGAGTCCTGCTGTTTGCTATTACATCGATGAAATCAGCGAAGGAGTCGAAAAACTTTTTTCTACAGTGTATCGTCGTAGAAGTTTGTATGGAAATTGATTTCTTTACTGTAACAACAAAAAGTAGAACCTCGTAACATTTTAATTGATTAGTTTATTTATTGATGTTAATTATTTTAATTCTAATTTTAATTAAATTGACTAATTTAAATTTATAATTACAACTTTATCAAGCACAACGCAGTAACAATGATTTAATATAACTTCTTTTTAACATAACTTTTAGTGAAAGATAGCATTTTAGAAAGCACATTTAGTAGCTTGATGCATACTCCTTTTTAAATAGTAAAATATTGATAGATGTCCTTTATTATGAATAAATAATCATTATGTGCTAAATATATCTCTACTATTATATAAAGGGGAAAAGTTTGTACTGTTGTTTGGGGTAATCTTAGAAACTATTGGACCAATTTTGAAAGTATTATATATGAAGTAGGGATAGAATTTCCCGGGGAGTGCTATAGGGTGTATAGTTCTTCGTTACCAATCTTTTGGAAACCGGTTTTTCTAATTTCTTCAATTTTTCAAAAAATTATTGACCGAATTTTAAAGAATTGCATATAAAACAAGGGTAGAATTTCCCGGGGAGTGCCATAAAGTGTATAATTTTTCGTTACCGATCTTTTTTGGAACCGGTATCCGAAATTTTTCCAATTTTTCGGGAAATAATTGACCGAATCTTAAAGAATTGTATATAAAACAGGGGTAGAATTTCCCGAGGAGTGCTATAAACTGTATAGTTTTTCGTTACCGATCTTTATTGGAACCGGTATCTGAAATTTTTCCAATTTTTCGGGAAATAATTGACCGAATTTTAAAGAATTGTATATAAAACAGAGGTAGAATTTCCTAATAAAGGGTTACCGATTTCAGTCTAAAAAAATCTATGTAATTGTTTTGTTTTCTGCAAATTATGCGATATCAAGCTAATTTTTTTTTATGGATAGAATATTATTATATTGAATTTGGTGAGAATCGGTGATTACCGATTTTATTCCTTGGTTTTTTAATTGAAAAATCGAGGTTCTGTGTACATCGCGAGCGAGCAATCTCAAAATTTCCGAAAAAACGCTTGGGTAAACCAAGGGATGTTGTCGCTGATCGGTAAGTGAAATATCGGAAAAGCGGAAATGACTCAATAGTGTGAAACTCGAGTAGAAAAAGACCGGTTACGACATGTTTAATCCACGAAAACATTTATGCGGTCCAATTTGAAATTAGAGGCATTTATAGTTATGACTCAAATTACGAATATCAATTTTATCCGCGAGTGTAATAATTGGAAAAATGGATGCAATATGTGATCATTGTCAAGTAAAAAAGTTTAAAACTTAAGCACCTAGAATGTGTTATTCATGCAGAAAAGTTAAACTACCGTCTTTAAATCAACCACCCGACACACTCCTTATGTTTATCTACAATAAAGCGGGGAGCACACACTTCTGCACAACGCATAATGCGTAAGCATAAGAAAACTGATTGGTCTATTTCCTTATGCACATGTGTATGGACCAATCAATAAACTGCCAATAAACTGCCAATTTATATATAGCCTAAATAGTAAATATGTCATAAGAAATAAATGTTGATGCTTTTTATCACATCCGTCTATTTAAATCGCACGTAATTTAATTATTTTTTTGCGCACTGAACAAACGTGTCTGCAGAAATTGTACTTCCGGTCCGCGCAATAAAACAATCTAACAATTTTTTGACAGAATTTTCAGTCGGATATTGCGATACGAGCAAAAAAATCTGGCAGCTTTCTGTCACTTTTATATAACAACATTATCCCTAAATTGGAATTCCCAATGTAATATCTTACAAATGGTACTTTTTTCTCTCTCCCTCTCTCTCTTTCTATACGCGCGCACACATGGTCCTCTTTTAGCGAGCATTTCGGAAAATTAAATAGACATCGCAAACCGGACGGTGAACACAGAAAGGGTGAAAGCACTCGAAGAAGGAAAGAACGAGAAGATCGAGGTAAGAGAGAGTGAGAGAGAAAGAGGAGAAGGAGGAGAGGGAGAGAAAAACGAGATGAAGAGCCAAATCCTTTTAGCCCCGACCAGAGAAAAATTAATAATCCACCGAGTCGAGCGGACATAGTCCGAGTTGAATCTAGGCCAACTATTTCGGCGATAACATCGCAGCGAGATTCATCAGTTAGAATGCATAGACGACAAAGGCGTCTTCCTGCGGATTTCCGGAAAAACCATTTCAATTATCAGTTTTTGATTTAAAAAAAAATGGAAAAAGCGGAGAAAGCCAGGAAGAAAGACATATTCGCCCGATAAATTTTCGTCTTTAGACACGGAAACGAAAATAATGTCAAAGAATAATGCAATTATATAGCGACGCGGGCACCCTGATAACATGAATATTAATTTTGCGATCGTACGTATCGATTCTGTGCATATTTTTTTGTTATTATTCTGGAACGCGAGCAAGTATATTTTTTTGTGGCGCACAACAGTGTGTTTAATTACAATTGTACAAACGCGATATCGGCATACATCAACGTTCCGCACGTTTATCAGAAAACGCGAGATACGTTTTATTAAAGTTGATCAGCATTAATTTATTATATAATTAAATTAACCCTGTATAATGATCAGCCGCAGAATATCTGATCTCATCGAGCGATCTAACGATTCGTTTTGCAAACGTCGGTCGGTCGGCGTCTTTCAATGCATACAATTAACTTGACTTAACAACTACACCGAATAAAAAAACGCGCGTTGTAAATCGCGAGTTGTTTTTTCAACGGAATTCTCATGTCTCGTGCTCGTTGCATTTATTTGCGAAATAAAAACAGACGCGCGGTCATACGAAACGAGAGGGGGAAAAAAAACGTTGCATACCTCGCTATAATAACCGAAAATTGAATTTGGCCTTTATAATTCAATGCGACATGACCGTTGCGTTTTCGCATTCGCCGCTCGTACAAAACAACTCGAGCGCCAGGGTGAGGTGATGTATCCGTCGCGATTGATCTCGGTCACGAGATTAGCGTTAGAGCACACGGTATTCGGCCAACACTGCGCGTGTCGATAACGATCGCCGGATATAAACGATCGAAATGTGCAACGTCAATCGGTACGGTTAATGCAACCAGGAAAAGCATTTTATTGAAAAGGCCTTGCATGAAATGCACACGTAATCTTATCAGACGTAGAAAAAATTAACATTAAATACATAATCGAATTGCTTAATATAGAATGTTTTAAGCGCCAAGCCTTGATACTACTATGGAGTAAGGAGGTAATAGGTACACTTGCCCC